>NW_021821245.1:0-90846 GCF_901001135.1 Rhinatrema bivittatum
TGCATAACTCCCGGCTTCGGCGCACACATAGGCCTTTTAAAATTCACCTGATTGCGTCCTTTAGGTAAAGTAGGCGATTGTCTAGAGCACCAATATTTTGAGGGCAGCAAAATCTTGTCAGTGCAAGGCCCAGAGGCAGGTTGTGCCAGAGCTACTACCGCCAGTTAGAGAGAGTGCTGTGCTGGAGCTACTGCTAATATTCGTCTTTGTCCACTTTTAGATTTCAAATTGCTCATACACGTATTTGTCATTTCAGGGTTTGACTACTGCAGTTCTCTTCTAATGGGCCTGCCACAATATTTTGCTGCTGTGTTTCCAAGTTCTTCAAAACACAGCAGCAAAAATCATTTATGGTTAAAAAAATCAGATCATGTTACTAGTTACTCCAATACTACAGTCACTTCACTGGCTTCCTATATCCCGTCAAATCAAATTTAAAATTCTTTGTTTGACTTTAAGCACTCTTTATTCTGGTTTCCCACTCTATCTTTCTAAACTTTTGGTCCCATATTGTCCTTCTCATATCTTAGGTTCTTCCCAAAAGGGTCTCATCTACCTCCCCCCTTTCTTGTCATTAGACTGGAATCTACGAGAGATTGTTCTTTCTCACATCAAGCACCTGTTCTTTGCAATGCATTGCCTATGGATATAAACATGGAAGCAGTAAAGACCTGACTATTCACACAGGCTTTTGATTGCTAACATCTGCAGATGGACTTTTAATAGTATAGAGGTAGCTATTCTATCATCACTAACTAGCCACTGTTGTACCTGTTTCTATTTTATTGTATGCAGTTTATTATTAAATTTTATGTATTTGATATTTTGAATTTTATGCCTACTACATGCAGATCGCTAATGGGTTTAAGTATTTTATTATGTATGTTTTACTTGTAAACCACCTGAGTAACTTGTTTTGCAGGCGGTATATAAAGTCCAATAAATAATAATAGAATCATATACAAATATAAGCTACAGGGAGTGAGATCCTTGGGCACAAAAATTGTTTTGGTGAAGTCAATGGCAAGTCAGGTACCACCTCCTCACCTGACCCTTCCCTGCAATGTTATTTCTGCTATTTCTCTGATTCTTCAGAACTAAGAGCCCTATCTCCACCTTCTCAGTGAGAGAGAGAAAAGGTTTGCTCTCTCAGTGACAGCAGGGCATGTTAGGCCGCATGTTCCTAATAAAACTACTTCTACTAGTTTTGCGCTTTGTCAGCTTGTTACATGGCTGGAATGCATGAGATAATACTGTGGCAAGGCAGACACAATACATGCACTGTAGGAAGAATGCCGAACTGTCAAGGCTGCAGACAGCAGAATGTGGGGGCAGAGGAGGGAAAGTAAACAAGCCTGTTTCGATCATTGAACTTGAATGACGTACACGGAAAGTCAATGACCTCCTGAAACTGCAGGAAGAAAATAATCCCTACACACCACAAAGCAGGGTGTCCTTGTGAGCATCCAGTGATGCCGATAATAAGCCGCGCAAAACAAAAAGTGAAAAACAACCCATCCTGGAACTTGAGATACTCGTACAACAGGGCCTCAAAATCAATGAACATCCACCAGGGCTGATGAACATTTGCGCTTGCCCCAGGAAAAGTGCTTCTCATCTCCTGTGATGGAGATCCCTCTTTGTCCTGGCGAAACCTTACAAAGCAGTGTCGCCATGTCAAATCATCACCTGCCCCCCCTTAAAGTTGCAAGGCGAGGGGCATTAAGAGTTTGTAGGAAGGCCTTTCCCTGGTATCCCTGCAGCACTGAGGGTGTCACTACAAAGCTCCTCGGATCCAATGCAAGACTCTCTTCTAGGCCCTTCTTGAGACTTGGCACCAGTCTTATATAATCCTGACCCGGGCTCGCAATAAGGTGATGGGACACACACTCAGTACCGGGGTTTAGTCTTCTCTCTATCTGCTCCGAATGCAGGTTCTCCATTGGTTGGGGGGGGAGGGGGGTATATCTTCCAAATGCCAATAAAGAAGCTGGAATTTGTGATGGTGTTACAACATAAACCTTTGCTGAAATAGGTTTTTGACATGTATTTTATGTATCTTGTTTATATATTTTATAATTGTGCATGTTCATCTGTAACCGCATTGAACAAGTTTATCTGGAAAAAAAAGCGGACTCTAAGTAATTAATAAAGAAAGAAATAGAATAAATAAATATGGCACATGGTAGATGTTTTCTGGTTTTCTCCATAATGCAAATGAAAATAGCAAATCTATAGTTCCTTAATCTCTTCCTCAAGGTTCCTTCTTTCACCCTGAATGGAAGTGAAGCTGCCCTGGCAAAACTGGAAAGGGACACCCTATCTCCTTAAGGATTCCCCTTGAAATATCTCAGATCCACTGCTTGATCCTGAATTCTCCAGTTTTCTCCTCCTCTTTTTTGCTGCATCTTGTGGGCACCTCCTTAGCAGTTTGCTTTTAGGGAGCACCAATCTAATGGTTCTTTTTCCTCCTCTTTTCTCCTGTTTATGGTACCAGCTGGGTATCTACTCTTACTTCAACTAATTGCCAGAATGACAACAGAATCCCTCGGTCTGAGGAGCAGCCGGATGACTTTGGAAAAACTCAAATCTTTACTCCTCTCTCTAGGGTAGGTAGGGTGAATAAAACTTCCTCCCAACAAAAATCACACAATGAGTAAACAACTCAAAAAGATAGATACATAATCAACCACTGACTGTGAAGTGGAGGAAAATCTCTTAACTGACTAGGACTCCTTAGCCAAAGCTTTAGGTTTATACTGTACAAACTAAAGGGAAAAGATCCTACCCATCTCAACTCTGAACTGATTGAGAGATCCCTTGAGTCTAAATGGGCCTAGACCCCTGCCTTTGAATTTAGACAGGTTGAAAGGGAGATGACCCAGTTGAAGCAGACTGGTGTAAGTTCAGAGCGAATTCGGCCCAGGGAAGCAATTCTGACCAGTCACTTTGTCTGGAGTTGACATAGGCACGAAGGAATTGTTTTAATGTGTGGTTCGTTCTCTCTGCTTGTCCGTTGGCTTGCGGGTAGAGAGTCCATCAAGATAGTTTGAGAGAACATTGCACAAATCTCATCTTTGGGTGAATTTCCTCACTCCAAAGGTCATCAAATCTTCACAAGAGAGCACTGTTTTGTTTGTACGTCTCACTTTGAATGTCAAAGTGGCCTCTAACCCCTACACTAATAACTAAACCTCACCTCGAGTTACTAGGTGGGCCTCCCATAGAGATATAAATAACTATCTAGCGTGAGGGCATTATGGCTAATCTCTCTCTCTCTCTCTCTCTCTCTCTCTCTCTCTCTCTCTCTCTCTCTCTCTCTCTCTCTCAGGGTTTGGGAGGCCCCTAGAGGTTGGAGTGGCAGCCTTTTTTCCTAGCTCTGAGGCACAAGCAACGAAGAACTTCCAAACCTGTGTGGCATCTGTGAGATCTGTTGCAAAGGGAACCATACCTTTACTATTCCATGACAGATTGTTATGTTTAAGGAAGGATGTGAACACCTGGGCTGAGATGAGTGATGTCTCCACCCATAGGGAGGAGCCTTGTGAGCCTCACCATCAGCAGGCATAGTCTCAGTGGAATGGCACACAGCTAGAAGTAGAGACTTTATTAAATAGGAAGGAAAGTAATGTCCACAGTATTAGCAATATGGAAGTACAGTCCTGGGCAATGGGAATTACCCAGAATGAGACACAGTGGGGAAGATCCGGTAGTGGCCTGTGGAGCGGGGTATGCCATGGATCCCCTCTGGCGAGAGTAGACACCTCAGGATACAGATCTGGTAGTGGCCCGCGGAGTGGGGGTATGCCGAGAAAGTCTGTACAGTTGATGTTGGTAGAGATGCCAAAACCCGGAAGTAGTTCTGTGTAGATGGTGAGCAGGAATACTGTAGAGTAGGGAGGATGAAAGGCTCTCACTGAAGAAAGGCGGTAGAGGCCCGAAGAATGGGGTACGCCACGTAGGCTCCTCAGTATAGTTCAGAAATGAAGATGTCTGTAGAGGTACTCACAGTAACTGGTTCCTGGAGCAAGGTAAGATCTGAGAAGCAGATCCAGCAGCAGCCAGGCAGGAAGGCCCTCCGAGGAGCGGATAGCCGGGAATGCAGGGGAGCCCCCGATGAGCGGGTACTCAGAGCGTCCAATTGCCAAAGCTCAATCAGGAACAGGAAGTCCTTGAATGAGCAGAGTACAGCAAGATAGAACTCCTTGCTAACTCAAGGAAAGCAAGAGCTGGTTCAATTAAATATGCTAGTAGGTTGATGTCATCGGGTGGAGACGCCCCAGAGGTTCCCGCCATGACGTATTCAAATAAAGCCCTTGCGCGCGCGCGCCTAGGTAACTCTGGGTCCAAGATGGTGGCCAGCAGCGCCCAAGCTATCCCAGGAATGCCGGAGATGTCGGCGTGAACTGGCAGGCACCGCCATTAACTGCAGTTAATCCATAATTGCCTTTGGGAACACCTCTGGAAGGCATACTAGGAGCAGGAAGAGTGCATGGATTCAGGATCTACCAAGACTAATTTGTGGATAGAGTTAAGCAAACCTTCTGAATAATCCTAACACAAGACCCATGAAGAAGCTTCATGTGGATATATCTTGGGTGAACCTGTGCAAATATTTTTGTTGGACGGGAATAGTGATTCTAGAATGTTTTAATGGTGGCAAGAAGCAGCCACACTATTATATATCAACTACAGGGCAGGACTCCACTGGACGGTGCTCTGGAGAGAGGAAACAACTTTTTTTGTTTGACAGACACCTGATATTCAGTAACTGTGGATAGTCTACCTTGAATCAGATGAACAGGTAATAAAACTTACATTTTTTTTAAGTTGTATTGAATTACTGTAAAAGATTGTTTTCTTTTGTAACCGCCCTCCTGCGCAGAACTCCTGGGATCATTCCAAACAAGGGGGTGGGAGGTAGGGAGAAATCTCTCCTAGGTTTTTAGGCTTATGATTTGGTGGCAGATTCAGTATTCTGAATAATTATGATCACTGGCAGGGTAGAGAACCCTGCCAAGTTTCACCACTGTTGGATCCAAGATTCCAGAACTGGGCTTTATTCAAGCACACATAAAACAGGACCTGGCTTACATACTGCAGGCTTCAATTCAAAAACAGGTTTTATTACTTGCATTCATGTTCAGGGTTTCACAGACTTAGCACAGAGAACAGTTTCTGGTTTGAAACTTCACAGGCCGCCTCCAGATCCTCGCAGTGGCCCTCTTGCCCTTGAATTGCCCTGGAGTATTCCCAGAAATCCTTTTTACCTAATCTCTGACCGCCACTGAACGACCTCCTGCAGTCGATCTCCTGCCGGCGCCATTTTCCGTACGGAAAACGATTCGCGGCAAGAAATCGCTCCCGGAACCCCGCTGGACTCCCAGGAACTTTTGGCCAGCTTGGGGGGGCCTCCTGACCCCCACAAGACTTGCCAAACGTCCAGCGGGGGTCCGGAACGACCTCCTGCGTCGAATCGTTTTCGTCTATGGCCGCCGCCATTTTGCGGCGGCCATTTTGCAAAATGGCGCCGGCTGAAGACAACAGGATTCAATTGAGGGGGCCGTTCCGGACCGCCGCCGTTCTGGACCACCGCTGGATCCCCAGGTAATTTAAAGCATTTGGGGGGGGGTTCGGGAGGGTGGGGGATTTAATTTAAAGGGTCGGGGGTGGGTTTTAGGGGGTTTTAGTGTGCCGGTTTTCCTGCCCTCCCCCTTCCCCCGATTTACGATTTTTTAACGATAAATCGGGGGAATTGGTATTGTATCGTGGCCCTAACGATTTTTGACGATTTAAAATATATCGGACGATATTTTAAATCGTCAAAAAACGATTCACATCCCTACTGTATATATATATATATATATATATATTCCTTGTATATAATCCTCAGCATTTTTAACCTGTTGTATTTAACCCTTTTTGTTTTTTACAATCACTGTATAAATTTCTCTGTATAATGAAACCACCATACCCTTTCACCTCTACCCCTCTCTGGTACCCCTCTTATCTCTACCTAACTCTGTCTCCTTCCACCTCTTAGCTTTATTTTAACTTTGCTTTCTGCTTCTGGGTTAAGTAACCCGAGTTCTATGTAAACTCATGTGATATGTTTTATGAACGTTGGTATAGAAAAAGTTCTAAATAAATAAATATTTTCAATTACAATGTAACAATCACTTTAAACTTATATAAAGTCTCTTTCTGGATCTTTCTAAATGGAAATGACTTCTCTGAATAAATGATCCTAGGGTTTCCCTTCTTGTCTGATATATTCCCTGGTACCTGCGTTCTAAGGGTGCCTCTGTCGCCCTTTTGACTTCTCTTGATGTAAGTTCCTAGTTGGTACTATTTCCTCCAAACTCCCTGTAGAAAGCCTAAGAGGATTGTTCCATTTACCAAAGGGGACAGAAATAGCTTACTGCTCAGTTTCAGCTCATTATAAGATAATGAGTTCCCAGAGTATATAAACCCTATCACCATCTTAGGTATGGATCTTTCAGTTAACCCTCCTAGGGGTAGCATGCCCTCTTGCTGCTCCATTTTTTTGTTTATTTTCTTTAGGAAAGGACACTTGAGTCTCCATGATTGAGACCTGGGTGAATTATAGAAGACAGGGTGCCTTTGCCTAATTTGTCTTGCCTTTTGTAAACTTTGTGTTGAGAGGAGGAAGTTTTTTCTACCCTTTCTTCCACTCATTTTGGTTTCCCCTTCTTTTCCTAAGAATTGTCTTTTATTATTTGCCCGAATACCATAGGGCCCAGGGATTCAGTTCCTTACCATCTTAAAGAACTAACTAAACATCAGTGCCCTTGTGAGGAAGTGAGTTCTCATTCATTCCCAGGAAAAAGGACACCAAGGAGCTGTAAGAAGAACAGAGGCACCAATCTGGCATATCCATGATCATCTCATTGAGATAACCAAGGAATAGAAGCTCATGGAGGTACCATTCGGGTACAGGACAAGGAAGTGAAGAGATCACAGAACAACTGGATTAAAGTATGAAAATGGAGTTTTTTATCTTATATAAAATTGGGATATTTTCCTATTCACCAGCTTTTGGGAGGAAGCTCAGAATCTACTCCATTGATTGGATAGTAATTGGACTAAAGAAATAATTGACTTTGACATTAGAATAAATTTATTGGAAGTATGAGATCACAAAGTGGAAGTGTAAAAATGGATTTGTAAATAACAAGAGCTGTAAAGAACTTTTTCATCAATTCCAATCATTCATCAGTAAAAGCTGGAAACTAAATCAGCTGTCAAAGTGATTATTACCACTGTGCACAAAAGAATTTAAGGTTTGATTAAGATTAAAACAATGCTCAGAGCCTAGAAGATAATCTCCCCCTCCCCCAACAAGGAATCTTGGACTTCTAGATTGGCTTAACATCAGGATAGACTTTACCAGTTTAAGCCCTTATTTGAAGTGTGGCCTTTTGGGCTCTGAGAAGGGACACTCGCTCAAGGGTTACATCCTGTTGCAGGTTCACTCTGTGTGAGTATGGTAAAACATAAAGACACAAAGGGACGGTATCCCGCAGGCAACGTCCTTGATGAGATCTGCCATTTCAAGACATAAGGCTGGAATCCCCGCAGCAGCACCCCTGGCGAGATCTGCCACTTTAAGAAACAGTTTTACATCTGCAGTTATTTGGATGTCTTTCCATGCTGTGCTGAATTCTGGTCTCAGGTCCTTGCTGGCAGCTGGCAGGGCTTAGGTGGGTTCATAGGCAGGGTCAGGTGAGCAAATGTCAAAGGGCACACCAGGGTCAGGATAAGCAGCAGATAAGGGTGGTCAGGTCCAAGGCTAGAGGTCAGATCCAAGCGGCAGGAAAGCATGGTCAGGTCCAAGGCAAGAGGTCAATGCCAGAAGATCGGGCCAGGGAAGGATGAAGACACAAGGAAGATACCGGATGAGACTAGGAAAGAGAAGACATGGCTGGACAAGATGAGCTGGGTAAGGCAGGTCTGCTTGAGGCAGGTTGGGCAAGGCAAAGCTAGATGAGGCAGGACCAAACAGGAACACAAGAATGAGCAGGAGGAACAGAAATAAGCAGGAACACAGGAACAAACTGGAATGTAGGAACAAGCTAGAATGCAGAGCAGGAGACCCATTGCTGAGGCAAAGATCCAGGGCAGCAGAGACGTTTAAATGGCCCAGAGGGCCTGATATTATCAGGAGGCACCATGTCTCTGTTCCCACCGCAGAGCCAATAAAATTTGATACATCATGCGCA
This sequence comes from Rhinatrema bivittatum, assembly GCF_901001135.1. Taxonomy (NCBI): domain Eukaryota; kingdom Metazoa; phylum Chordata; class Amphibia; order Gymnophiona; family Rhinatrematidae; genus Rhinatrema; species Rhinatrema bivittatum. The sequence continues at coordinate 8,244 of NW_021821245.1, forward strand.
TGTGTGCCTTAGTCTAAACAATGCCCCCCCCCCCCCTGTGGCAGAGACCTTTTCCTACTGTCATGGCTGAGGTTGGTGGGGTGTTAAAAGTTGATGTTGCAAAGCCTCTAGTTGGATCCTCACAGGGTGGGCCACCTGCACAGGAATGGGGTCCAGAATCCACCCAGCAAAGACTCTCAGGGGCAGGGAGAAATTTAGGAAAACCATCCTGAGGGAGGATATTACCTGAAGCACCATGGAAATAAACAATTACTGATGAATATGTTTAACAACTTTATTTTTACCAAAAAGAAAAGGATTAGAAGTAATCTTGTAATAAACAATTCAAGTTCTTTGGAATAATACTTCAAAAATACTTGTGTTAACCATAGACAAGTAGACAACCAATAGAAACTGTAAATACTTTCCAAATTTTTCTTTGATGGTAGCAGTATAAAAACAATAATAATAATTCTATTCTCTTGTTTCCAAGAATCTTTGGCTGGATTCAGCTCCAAGTCAGATAAGTATTACTTTTACTCTTTTGTGTGTTGGTCTTCACTTTACTTTGTTTAACTTCCATATCTGTAACATAAAAAAATAATGAGGAAAAACGAAAATATAGATGCCTAAAGGTCTTTTCCAAAACTTTTATTGGGTAGAGACGTGTAAAATCAATTGCTCAAAATAATCGTCCGACTCAGGCCGAGTTTCGCCACTTTCCAGTGGCTGCCTCAGGGGCTTAAAGAATTTCTCAACTTGAAAATCAATTAGAGCTTTTTTACGTTTGAAGAATGCCACCCGCAGTGGAGTGGAGACTACATATGTCTGTCTGCAGTACACACGTATGTGGCGCCATTGAGTGGATAGAGCCCCCTAAGGTGTAAGATCATTTGCTTTAAACTAAGATATGCCTGCACTGAGGATGGCTAGTAAATGCAAGGGCTCAGGTTCGTGTATTATTAAACTGCGGCCAAGTTTAAATGCCAAATGGTGTTGAGTGTTTATTGGGGAGAGGGTCCATCTGCGGACTATGAGCGCATAGTCTTTCCTCCCCTGTTAATACAAAGTTAAAAAAAAAATGGAAACAAAAAAGCTATGGAATTTGTTGCAGGAAGTAGTCAAGGGGTTAAAAGGAGTTTGGACAACTCCATAAACGATTAATAGCAGGGTAAACTTAGGAAAGCCGCAGCTTATCTTTGGAAGCAATCAATAAAGAATTGATCTACTCTTTGGGATTTGCTGGGTGTTTCTTAATGATCTGGAATGGCCGGTGTCAGTCACAGGATGCTGGGCTTAGTGGGCCTCAGGGCTGACTCTGCAGGGCACTCCTTATATCTTTATGTTTTCATATACCTAAGAAGGGTGTTTGGCATTGAGCCAATCTGTATGTAGATGGCTGTTTTACCTGATGGGTTTGCCTGGCCCTACAAAGGGTATCTATTGTTTGCTGTGAAGTGACAGACCTGGAAAAGGAACCAAGGCACTGTTGTCTGCAAATTGTGTGGCCATGTAGTTGCTTTGTATTTATTTAGTACATTCTACTATTAAATTGTTTATCTTCAGCTTGGAGAAGAGACGACTGAGGGGGGATATGATAGAGGTGTTTAAAATCATGAGAGGTCTAGAACGGGTAGATGTGAATCGGTTATTTACTCTTTCGGATAGTAGAAGGACTAGGGGACACTCCATGAAGTTAGCATGGGGCACATTTAAAACTAATCGGAGAAAGTTCTTTTTTACTCAACGCACAATTAAACTCTGGAATTTGTTGCCAGAGAATGTGGTTCATGCAGTTAGTATAGCTGTGTTTAAAAAAGGATTGGATAAGTTCTTGGAGGAGAAGTCCATTACCTGCTATTAAGTTCACTTAGAGAATAGCCACTGCCATTAGCAATGGTAACATGGAATAGACTTAGTTTTTGGGTACTTGCCAGGTTCTTATGGTCTGGATTGGCCACTGTTGGAAACAGGATGCTGGGCTTGATGGACCCTTGGTCTGACCCAGTATGGCATTTTCTTATATTCTTATGTTCTTATTTGTGATATGGTAAATAATAGAAGTGATGTATGCATATGATTTATATATAAGCTGGTATTTATTATGTATGGTTATTTCAAAATGTAATGTGTATTCTATAACATTGAGTTTGCCCCCATATATATAATTTCTTGAGTCATGTAGTTGCTTGGACATTCCAGATGAGGCACGGAATAGGCCACGCATGGTGACGTGGCACAAGCATCTATGAAATGGGACTTTTCCCCAACTCTTTCCTCACTTTTTTTCCCCTAATTCCATTCTAATGGAGCTGGATCTGCGGGCTACAAATATTTATAAATAATGAAATAAGGAGAGAGGTGGCTTGGGCCAGCTTCCATGATTTTCCAGGAGGAAAGAAAATGCAAATTCCACTTTTGCTCCAGTTGTTAATAACAGGAGCTATGTGGCCAAAAGGAAGGCTGCACGGACTTTCTCCTGTTCTGAGCAGAATTAACTATATTTTGGAGAGAGGGCTGAGGGAGGCAAATCAAACCTGTCTATCTAGGTGGTGGATTAACTCTTTGGGGGATGGGGCCAAAGGCAGTGTGCAGTCCGAGAATGGAGAGCGGAGAGTGGTGCTGCTTTCTTTTTTGGAGGCCCTTTCAAACAAGGATTTTAATATTTCAAAGAGCAAATGTCCTCTTGTATGACAGTAAATATTCAGGAAAACTTGCTATTCAACTACTGTTCCCCTTTGGGGCTTTTTTTTTTTTTTACTGACAATGAACTTTTGGGATGGAAGCACAACATAATATATAATATTATCTAAACAGAGTGAAATTTTGCTCCCCGGCTTGCGTTATTTAATTTTACTTCCTGGGGTCCCAATATAATATGGTGTGTTGGGCTGTATGTACACGCTAGCAAGTGGCTGTGTGCACTGAACTGTACTCCCAATTTAACAAGGAGTTTGTGCCCAAAAATTGTTTGCACAATTGTGCGCTAGCATGAGCGCACAAATTATCGCAAATCCCATGTTAATGATGGCATTAGCTATTACCCGCCCACCCCTACCAATGTAGAGAAGTGCGTAGGCTCAACCCATGTTCTCTTAATGCTCAAAATTTAACTCCCGGTCCAGGTAAAGTTCCTGTGGCCAGTTAGTCTATGGGACTGAACCTCCCCTTGGGATGTACAGTATGTGCAGAAAACCCGATTTGTGCAAAAATCTTATTTTCTGTGCATAAATATATACGCAGAAAGCAGTATTTATGTGCAGAGCACGTTTTCAATATAGTTTTTAGGTGTGACAAGCCTTTGGGCACACATTATCAGGTCAGGGCATTTTTTTAACTCCTAGTGCATCGAAGTTCACTTTTTTTTTTTTTTAGCAGGTGAGGAAAGAAAATGTGTGCTGAAGTTTGGCACACATTTTTACTCGCATCTTACTTCATTGACCTCTAGGTGTCTCAGTTGCCATTGCAAATAGCAGATGAAGGGCAACCTTGACTTGAGACCTTCCAGCGATAACACCAGCTTTGGGCAGCAGTAAATATATTTGAGTCAGATGGCTCCTGGAGTTCAAGAGAGACTGTGTAAATATATGTAGGAGAATTATCCCCCGTGAGCTGGCATGTGGGTGGAAAGGAGGGCATTAATAGAGCATCTGAGATGATTCCAACCTATTATTTAGCCATGCCAAATATCTTCCTGACCAGCCAGGTATCTCTTTTGACAGTTGCTATTTAGCAAAATTGAAAACACCCGGGGTATTTGTCCTCCTCCAGGGGCTAAAAAGACCAAGGGTGAATCAACCCCTGGAAACTCTCTGGTTTGCCTGCAATTCAGTATGTGGCACCGTGGCTATGGGAGAGATTTTCACACTGTCCGCAGTGGGAAAACGTCTACCTGTACTTTCTACCCTTGGGTTTGAAAATTGCTATGGATACAAAGTACATGTACCGGCTTTGTTCTTCAGGTAGATTTTTGCTGGAAAAGGAGGTGGACAGATTTGAAAATGCTGTCTGCATGCATACATTTCTTCCCCCACCTCGACCAACATGTCCCTGAGAGCGTCCCCCTCTCTGTGAATCTAAAAGTCCGGGCGTTGTGGAAAACCTGTTAGCTGTCTGATTCTCAGATGTCCAATTAATGCTAGTAAGATGCTTTTTACCAGCACAATGAATTTACATTGAAAATTGCCCTCTCCAAGTCCAATGAAATGGTCCCTTTTGAACTTCAAACCCTGTTTGCTCTTTGTTTTTTACTTCACTATCCGGCGTAAGCATACTGACTGATGTCCACAGAGCGACGTCTCGGCACCACTGTAAAAAGCAGGGCCGACACGTCCCAACAGGCGAACTAGGCGGTCACCTAGAGCACCTGCCATCAGGAGGCGGCAAAGAGCAGCCATATGGGGCGTGAGCGGAGCCTATCCCACTCACAGCCGAGGGGAGTAGATACTCAGCAGGCCGCAAGCGGCAGAGACTCGGCAGACCGCGAGTAGCGCCTGTTTGTGTATGTGAGTGAGAGGGATTGTGCGTGTGTGAGAGAGCAATGGTGTTAGTGAGAGAGAGGGAAGGGTGCGTGTGTGAATGAGACAGGTAAACCTAAGTGTGTGTAAGAGAGGGGGGCCTGTCTGAGTGAATGAGGTCAGAGCCGGGGCCTGGACCTGGGGGAGGGGTCGGGTGCAAGGCAGAAGGTTGGCCTAGGGAGCCTAATACCCTTGCATCAGTCCTGGTAAAAAGGTGTAGTAATACAAGAGAAAGGGGAAGTTGGGTCAAGGAATGAGACTTCTGAAGTCATTCCTAATAGAAACAGATGAAATGTGTGGACTGTTTGCCTTTGAGGCTCTCCTCTGCAGAAACGATTCACTGGCCATAGCAAAACTTTCCCTCACTTGGATTGCGCCACTCTACTGCAGATAAAAGGAAAACTTTCCTAACTGTATTGATCAATGGGTGGAAACATTTTCCCTCCCCCCACCCCTTTTTCTTCCCACGGATATCCATTCCCTCAAAGTGATTAATTTAGTGCTTTGTTAGAAATGTCCTGAATCCTTAGTTATGTAAAGGCACTCAGCCATTCAATTTGCACATTCGCATCCCCATGTGTGCTGTGACGCAATTCGGAACAAAGCATTGCCTCTTGTGAGGCAGTAAACCAAAATCCCGCTGTTTATGAATTATGGACCTGAGGTGTTCAGAGAACAGTATGTTACACTATAAAAGGATTATGGAAGTTTACTCAAACAGCTGGAAGACCAATTTCAAAGGTTTGTGGGGGTGGACAGATTAAGAGGGAAAAAAAAAAAGTCAAATGCAGTGACACATGGAGAGCAGTGAAAGCATTTCAGTCGACGGCACAGATTGAGATACTCCTCCAGGCGCAGCAGTACGAGTGATTGTACAGAGAAATGGCAGCAGCACCCTGTGCTGTTCCACTGTTCTCGTCAGCACAAAACAAAAGCAGGATAACGGCAGTGATCTCTCTACCGAGCCCGTGGGAGCCCTGCAAAGATTTCCTTCTAGAATGCTTCACACAGCCGAGGGCGTGCTTGTAAGGAAACGCTGAAAAGTGCAGCCTGTTACCAATGAACCTATCCACTGGGAAATATGTACCGCATGTAAACAAGCCTTCTTCCTCAGTAGATTCAAGGGCAAGCCGGTGAGAAGCATCTCGAAAAGTGGGATGAGCACGTGGGAGACCTCCGCGAGCAGGTCCGAGATCCGCGTGTGCCGGTCACGTGTGTGGTTCGTGCCCGCCGCTCTGCCCTGGGGGGCGGGTCCTGCATCTGATTTTCTGTCCCATGTGTGCTGTAGGCAGGTGCCGTTGGCACAATGACTGAGACCCAGGCTAATTAAAAGGGGACCGTCCTAGCCTTCACGCGGACAAGCAAGAAGCAGGAAGTATGGCATATGGGGGCACATATGTGGGGGAAAGTGCTACTGCGCTGGCACTTGAAGCCCTTAAAAAAGGAGGAAACTTTTTTTTTAAGTTATAAAATGTCTGCAGATAAGTATTAACTTATCTGGCTAAGGGTAACAGCTGCCAGATAAGTCAGTATTTACATGGCTAAATGGCGGTGGCTGCTGCCATTTACTTGGAGCCATTCTGTCTATAAGTGAAAGCCCCCCCCTCCCCTTCTTCAGTTAAAATATGCGTTTGGCCTGTGCCGAACGTACATTTTACAGGCAACCCGCGTTTTCAAACTCCTGATGCATTAGCATATCATTAGCTTGCTGCATCAGGAGCTAAACATTTTTTTAAATATGAGCATTAAAATTGTGCGCTGAAATCCTGTGCACCGTGTTTTAATGCCCCGATTGCTGCACCAGCCTATGATGGGTGGTCACGATTTTCTTTGCTTCTTCTTTACTGTCACTGATGCTGGAGATTAGGGGTGGAGAGTAGGGATGTGAATCGTTTTAGGACGATTAAAATTATCGTCCGATAATTTTAATATCGTCTTAAACCGTTATGGAACACAATACAATAGAGATTCTAACGATTTATCGTTATAAATCGTTAGAATCGTGAGCCGGCACACTAAAACCCCCTAAAACCCACCCCCGACCCTTTAAATTAAATCCCCCACCCTCCCGAACCCCCCCCAAATGACTTAAATAACCTGCGGGTCCAGCGGCGGTCCGGAACGGCAGCGGTCCGGAACGGGCTCCTTCTCCTGAATCTTATTGTCTTCAGCCGGCGCCATTTTCCAAAATGGCGCCGAAAAATGGCGGCGGCCATAGACGAACACGATTGGATGGCAGGAGGTCCTTCCGGACCCCCGCTGGACTTTTGGCAAGTCTCGTGGGGGTCAGGAGGCCCCCCACAAGCTGGCCAAAAGTTCCTGGAGGTCCAGCGGGGGTCAGGGAGCGATTTCCCGCCGCGAATCGTTTTCGTACGGAAAATGGCGCCGGCAGGAGATCGACTGCAGGAGGTTGTTCAGCGAGGCGCCGGAACCCTCGCTGAACGACCTCCTGCAGTCGATCTCCTGCCGGCGCCATTTTCCGTACGAAAACGATTCGCGGCGGGAAATCGCTCCCTGACCCCCGCTGGACCTCCAGGAACTTTTGGCCAGCTTGTGGGGAGCCTCCTGACCCCCACGAGACTTGCCAAAAGTCCAGCGGGGGTCCGGAAGGACCTCCTGCCGTCCAATCGTGTTCGTCTATGGCCGCCGCCATTTTTCGGCGCCATTTTGGAAAATGGCGCCGGCTGAAGACAACAAGATTCAGGAGCAGGAGCCCGTTCCGGACCGCTGCCGTTCCGGACCGCCGCTGGACCCGCAGGTTATTTAAGTCATTTGGGGGGGGGTTCGGGAGGGTGGGGGATTTAATTTAAAGGGTCGGGGGTGGGGTTTTAGGGGGTTTTAATGTGCCGGTTTTGCGATTTTTCGATTTTTCGATTTTCACGATTTTTCACGATTTTTCACGATATTTTACCCCCCCAAACGGCAACAATACGATTCCCTCCCCCTCCCAGCCGAAATCGATCGTTAAGACGATCGAGGACACGATTCACATCCCTAGTGGAGAGCCTGTGGCGCACAGGTCATAGCTGGTTTGTTACTCAGTTTCATCCAGTCCGCAGCAGGATCCTGCTGTTGCTTTATTGGTAGCCTCAAAACGCCAGAGAAACCTCCTCAGAGTTTGCTGCCTGGGTCTCACCTCTGACCGCAGCAGCCTCTCTCTGCCTTGGGTCTGGTACTCTGCTGCTGCTGCACTTTCACTCATTGCCCCCACCCCCAATCACACCACCACCCAAAACATGAATGCAGCAGGAGCGCCTACCTGCTACTGCCCACTAGAACTGGCATCACAGCTTCTACTGTGCTTTCACTTGCTTTCGGTCCCCGAAACAGTTGACTGCTGCAGAAGCTTCTACTCTGCTTTTGCACTGTTGGTACCTCTGCTTCTCTTGGACTCGCATTTGATCCCTCCCCCTCCAAAGCAGCTGTTTGCTGCTCTTCTCCTACCGACTGGGGCTGGCAGGCTGCTGTATCCCAGAGAAGGGGAGTTCCTTTTTATTATTTGTTTTTAAAATGTTGAAAATTTAAATGAAAGAAGAAAAGTAGATGCCGAGTCCTTTTAATTATCTTGTATTTGCCTAATGTTGCCTCCTTCCTCCACATACTCCCCTCCCCAAGGGGCTCATGCTTGTTAATGAAGTCCATCATCTACAAAAGGTTTCCCAATCCTGCTGCACATTATAGTTCCTGAATTTATTTTATTTATTTAATAGGTTTTATATACTGTCGTTCGAAGGTACATCACAACGGTTTACTATACCAAAATAAAACAACTAATAAAACAGTATATAAAATTACATTATACAACTGACAGGCTGGGTACCGCAGTTTACAAGCAGGATTCACAAATATAAAACAAGACAATATTTCAAGGCTCTAGATGTTAAAGACCCTCTTTTTGATCTTCCAAATAGGCTCTCTCAAAGAGCCAAGTTTTGAGGCCTTTTCGGAATTTCCTTAACTCACTTTCTAGCCTTAACTCTGCAGGCATGGTGTTCCAAAGGCTAGGACCTGCAATGGATACAATTCTTTCATGCACCAAAAACAGATGTGCAGTGTTTAATGAGGGAATATGGAGTAGGCCTTTGTTTGCTGACCTCAATGACCTGCTCGGGGTATGTAGTCGAATTGAGAAGTTTAACCAGTCGGTTTTCTGACTATATATTGCTTTGTGAAGAATGCAACAAATTTTGTACCATATTCTTTTGAGTAATCGGGAGCCAATATAGTTGTATCAATATCGGAGTAATGTGGTCTCATTTTTTACAGTTTGTCAGAACTCTAGCTGCGGAGTTTTGTAACACCTGCAGTGGACGTAGAATGGTTTGGGGAAGGCCTAATAGTAATGAGTTGCAGTAGTCCAGTGAGAAAAATATATGAGCTTATAGGACTGAACGGAAATCATTGGGTTCTAATAAAGGTTTTCGCCGTCTTAACATCAACAATTTGTAATAGCCTTCTCTCAATTTAGTCGCGATGTGTTTTTTAAAGTTTAAACCACAGTCAATAGTTATCTCTAAATCTCTTACTGACTCAGCCAGAGTTAGTTTGATGTTATTTGGCATGTTTAATGTATTGTTCTGAGTCTCTTTTGGTTTCCTGTCCAATAATATGATTTCAGTTTTTTCCATGTTCAGGAAGAGTTTCATGTGACTCAACAGTTGTTTAATTGCTGTCAAATACATGGTAATTAGTTTAAAAGATTGTTCAATGGAAACAGAAACTGGGACAAGTATCTGGATATCGTCGGCGTAGATATAGACGTTAAGGCCAAGACTGGCCAACAGATGGCAAATGGGGAGTAAGTAAATGTTAAATAAGTTTGCTGACAAGGCGGAGACTTGAGGTACTCCAGTTTTAAGCTCAATTTTGTCAGAAAGCAAATTGCCAATCTTAACTTGGAAAGACCTTTGTTGAAGAAATGACGTAAGCCAGTTGATTGTGGTATTTGCTAACCCGATCTCTTTTAGTCTATTTATTAAGATGTCATTCACCGTATCAAACGCGGCTGACAAGTCAAGTGTTAGCGATAGTGTGCTAGGACAGATTTTAAAAGGGGTCCTGCAGTAAGGGGCTTATGAAAGTTGGGTGGATGGCTGGCTGATGTTCAAATGTTTGTTTTATTGTTGGTTTATGTTATTTGTGTTTTTATTATTATTGTTGTTGTTTTTATTTGCTGTAACCCTTTCTGAGCACAATTTGGATGAATGGAGCAGGCTGTAAATCACAGTAAATAAATAAGTATTTTGGAAAAAAGGTGATGATAGTGAAAGAAACATTTTCCCCAAACATCGTCAAAAATGTGAAAGCAAAAACAGCTCTCAAAATATAATAAAAATCAAAAAGCAGGACGATTGATATAATGATATTCCCATAAATCTTCAGAAAAACAAACAAACTTTCAACAGACATAACAGAAAGGAAACTAGCTCTATATGGTGGCTTGTTGTAAGAGCAGAGAAGTAGCCCAGTGGTTAGAGCAGGCAGCTGCAAACCAAGGCAGTGAGGGTTCAGATTCTGCTGCTAATACTTGTGACCTTGGACAAATCACTTCATCTTCTATTATCTCAAGCAGAAACTTAGGGCTATATTTTGTAAGACCTTACTTCCATTCTGTTTCTATGAGGAAAAAACAGCAGACCTTTAGATTCTAAGCCCTCCGTGGATAGGAAAATACCTCCTGTACCTGAATGTAATCTGTTAGGCGTCAAGAAAGGAGGAATTTAAATAAAATATGTACCTAGCTATCCCCCAATGTGCTTAGAATCAGCTTTCCGGAGGCAAATGCTGTCTAGGTAATAACAAAAACAATTTTAAAACTCACCTCAAGAATTTACATTGTTTCTCTGGGGTGGAACAGAGGGGGCCATGGCCCGATCAAAATCTGGCCCTTCCCACCGAATTGCTGTGGGAGATCCAGAGCTGGGTCAAGCAGGCAGCAGCTGTTCAGTGATAGGAGGAGGGGGAGAGCAGCAGTTGATTCTGCAGCTCTGGGCCCTATTGCCACCTTGAACCTCATGATACTCAGGAGCGGTGCTACCAGATATGAAAACCATGCAATTGAATGGGGCAGGACATCTAGGGGACAGCAGCAGTGGAAAAGAGAGAGGTCTCTGTGGAACAGCTGGTTTAACCCAACCTGTCTGTACCCGAAGAACTGAGATAGAGAGAGGCTCTGGCAGCCTAGTCCGCCAGCAGCTGAAGAAAGCAGAGAGACAGGCTCGGCTTCTGTGTATATGTGTGTGAGTGCATGTGTGAGAAGTAGCATGTGTATGTATGTGTGTGTGAGAGAGAAAGGATGTGTATGTGAGAGAGAAAGTTTATGAGTATGTGAGAAATTGATCGTGTGTGTGTGTGTGTGTGTGGTGTGTGTATTAGCGAGAAAAGAAAGTTTGTGTGCCCCCCTTCCTTATCCCACTAATCCTCGATAAAGTCAGGGCGTTGGAAAGCAAAAGTACCCAGGGATGGAGACCATGGGATATTTTTTTCCTTATTAGTTTTAATTGTTGGGTGTTTTTGATACGTCTGCTGTTTTGAAAAATGTTATTGTTTGAGAAACGTTTAGAAAGTTTTATGCAAATTTTTAATTATTGGATGCTCTATTTGTCAGCTTTTTTGAAATATTTATTCTTTCTATTAGTATGGTTTTACTATTATTGATGTTTTATATTTCTTGATTTTTATATTTTATGAGGAATGGTAATGTTTCTATGTTTCCATTGTTGCACTACATATAGAGTCTGGCTTGTCATGGATTCCAGTTCTGCATGTTTCTATTTATACTTCATGGACACTTTATTCTAAATTTGTTGAGGGTCTGTCTGTGTTCTGTATGGTTGACTGAGGTGAGGTATTCTACTAGCATGTAGTTTCTGTGTAGGGAATCTATAGTAGCCTGGCTTGTTCCATTTTCCTATTTGGAGGTGTGTTGGTATTTTAGGGCCTGGTGTAATATTTGCAGTGTTGCCTTTTCATAGATAGGATTGTTACTGTTTGAACATTGGCAGTTAGTGCTGTTTTGGTATGAGACTTTTACTATTTCATAATTTTAATTCAGTTTATTCATAGTTTTCTAAGGGTCAAGCTCACACCCAGCAAGCATTACAATAGGCTTAATACCATATGGGTTCTAGATGTCTTTTTTATATTTTTCCAGCAGTGCAAGGAAATAAAATGTACATGATGTTCTGATATTTTATCTTAGAAGTCTGTAATTTAAATGTCTTTTTCTCATGTAAAATCTATCAAAATGCATAATTTAAAATGTATTTACACCTCTTTTCAGGCACTTCAAAATGGATTACATTCAGGCAATTCCCTGCCCTAAGGAACTCACAATCTAAGTTTATACCTGAAGCAATGGAGGGTGAAATGATTTGGCCAAGGTCATAAGGAGTAGCAGCAGGATTAGAACCCTGGTTTGCAGTCCACTGCTTTAACCACTAGGCTACTGTGGGGAAGGGCAGGTTCCAGTGCTGTAAATTAATGTGAGTTAATTTAATAATCCACACAAATGCAAAAAATGTGCTAAATGTTGTGGTTCCCGGCCACGGCCAGTCCCCCCTCTCCTCCGATGAGAGCCGGCGCTTCCCCCCAGTTGGTGCGGTGTGTCCCGCTCCGGGGCCGGCCGACCGCGGCCTCCCAAGAGGCTCTAAACGCCGCCGTCCTGCTTCCTGCGGAGCTCTCCCTAGGCACGCATGGGCGGGAGGCTCCACCTCTTAAAGGGACCATGGTGGGAAACTTTGGCCCGGCCCCGATGTATGACGTCAAGACTGAGGGGTATTTAAAACCCTGCCTCAGTCTCCAGTTCTTTGCCTTAGCAACAGGTCATCTCCTTGGCGTGCTAGTTGCTGCATCCTGTCGTCTTCTGGTTCCTGCCTGCAGTTCCTGATCCTGATTCTGATCCTGATCTTGGTCCTGGTCCTGATCCTACTCTGCTCCAGTCCATCACTCCTGAAGTTCAGTCCCGGCGTTGCAGTTCCTGCTTTCCTGCCCATACCAAGTATTCCTGTCTCCGTTCCTCTCCTCGCCCTCCAGTTCCTGTGTTTCCTTCTCGGCTTAATCTCCTGGTTCTGACTCCGGCTCATGCCTTGTTCACGCTTGTCTGCTGCCCGTCTCGATCCCTGGCCTGGTTCTCTCATCTTTGTCTGCTTGCTGCCTGCCCCGGATCTTCGGATTGGACTCTCGTTCTGCACTTCTGCTGCCAGCCCTGACCCGAACTCCTGACCTCGCCTTCATCACCGTCACTTCCGTCTCGTCGAGGCAACCCACACCTAAGACCTGCCGGCTCCCAAGGGCTCAAACTGAGGGGAACGAGGGCTGGTATAGGTGAAGCTCCAGCCAGGTTGACTTCACCTGCACCACCAATCAGCGACGAGAACCATTGAGGGCCGTCCCTCCGTAGTAGAGCTAACCCTCGTCCTGGCCCAAGGGTCCACAACCATAACAGTTTGCTAAGGCCATGGACCCAGTGGATTTGGCCGGCCTACAGGTCATCGCCGGTATGGCAATAGCCTGGACCCCTCTGCCATGTCCGGGGCTTCTGCTCCTCCGTCGGTGACTTCCTCGCCACCTTCTCTGCTCCTGCATCTGCCTGCTCCACCTCAGTATTCCGGGGATCCAAAGCAGTGCTGGGGATTTTTAAACCATTGCTTCATGAGGTTTTCCCTCCAACCTGCTCAGTTCCCCAACGATCAGGTTAAGACCACATTCATCCTCTCCCTGATGGATGGAATGCAGTGATGCCATCCTTGGAGACCTGCCCGGTTCATCCAGACATTCCGGCAAGTATTCGACGAGCCAGGATGACAGTCCACTGTCGCTTCGGAGCTGCTTCATCTCTGCCAGGGCTTCCGTACTGTGGCCGAGTACGCTGTGCAATTGCGCACCCTAGCGTCCACACCCTAGCGTCCGAATTGGGCTGGCAGGATGACAGCCTGCGAAGCATTAGAATTAGGGCATCCTGACAGAGAGGTTCCAATAATAAGAAAAGTAGTCCAAGTGCCTGTAACTAAAAAAACTGAACTAAATCCTTACACATGTTATCCCCTATGCTTAATAACAGTTTGTACTTTGCATCCCTTGTTTAACCCCCCTTATCCCTGTAACCTTATTTTGTAAACCGTTATGATGGCGTTATTTTGACGTTTCCGAATGACGGAATATAAAATTCATTAAATAAATAATAAATAAATACAAACTCACCTGAGCTAAAAAATTCTAACTCAATTAAAAAGCAGAATGAAAATACAAACAAAAAAAACAAACTTTGAAATGTTTGTATGATAATGCCAGAAGTCTAAGAAGCAAGATGGGAGAATTAGAATGTACAGCAGTGAATGATGACATAGACTTAATTGGCTTCTCAGAGACATGGTGGAAGGAGGATAACCACTGGGACAGTGCTATACCGGGGTACAAATTATATCGCAATGACAGAGAGGAGCACCCAGGAGGCGGTGTCACGTTTTATGTCTGGAATGGCATAGAGTCCAACAAGATTAACATCCTGCATGAGACTAAATGCACAATCGAATCTTTATGAGTAGAAATCCTTTGTGTGTTGGGGAAGACTATAGTGATAGGAGTATACTACCGTCCACCTGGCCAAAATGGTGAGACGGACAATGAAATGCGAAGAGAAATGGTTCGGAGAAATGTATCCTTGAAGGATACTAATGAAACAGGAGAGTTAGGGCATCCCAACAGAGAGGTTCCATTAAAAGCAAACATAGTCCATATGCCTATATGTAAAAAATCACTGAAGCTAATGATTTCTGAATTATCCCAAACAACTGAAAAGCAGGTTGTTAAAATAAACAAAAAGCACTCTTTGAAATGTCTGTATGCCAATGCCAGAAGTCTAAGAAGTAAGATGGGAGAGTTAGAGTGTATAGCAGCAAATGATGAATTGACATAATTGGCATCACAGAGACTTGGTGGAAGGAGGATAACCAATGGGACAGTGCTATATCAGGGTACAAATTATATCGCAATGATAGGGAGGATCAACTTGGTGGGGTTGTCGCACTTTATGTCAAGGAGGGTAACAGGATAAAGATCATACAAGAGACTAAATGCTCAGTAGAATCTATATGGGTAGAAATCCCATGTATGTTGGGTAAGAGTATAGTGATAGGAGTATACTACCGTCCCCCTGGACAAAATGGTCAGATAGATGATGAAATGCTAAGAGAAATCAGGGAAGCAAATAAATTTGGCAGTGCAATAATAATGGGAGATTTCAATTACCCTAATATTGATTGGGTAAATGTAACATCAGGACTTGCTAGAGACATAAAGTTCCGGAATGTAATAAATGATTGCTTCATGGAGCAATTGGTTCAGGAACCAACAAGAGAGGGAGCTATTTTAGATGTAATTCTTAGTGGAACGCAGGATTTTGTGAGAGAGGTAATGCTGGTGGGGCGACTTGGCAACAGTGATCATAACATGATCAAATTTAAACTAATAACTGGAAGGGGGACAATAAGTAAATCTGCAGCTCTAACACTAAACTTTCAAAAGGGAAACTTTGATAAAATGAGGAAATAGAAAAAAACTGAAAGGTACAGCTGCAAAGGTTAAAAGTGTTCAACAGGCTTGGACATTGTTTAAAAATACAATTCTAGAGGCGCAGTCCATATGTATTCCACACATTAAGAAAGGTGGAAAGAAGGCAAAACGATTACCGTCATGGTTAAAAGGTGAGGTGAAAGAGGCTATTTTAGCCAAAAAAACATCCTTCAAAATTGGAAGAAGGATCCATCTGAAGAAAATAGGATAAAACACAAGCATTGTCAAGTTAAGTGTAAAACATTGATAAGACAGGTGAAGAGAGAATTTAAAATGAGGTTGGCAATAGAGGCAAAAACTCATAATAAAAACTTTTTAAAATATATCCGAAGTAAGAAACCTGTGAGGAAGTCCGTTGGACCATTAGATGACCGAGGGGTTAAAGGGGCTCTTAGGGAAGATAAGTCCATTGCAGAAAGACTAAATTAATTCTTTGCTTCAGTGTTTACTAATGAGGATGTTGGGGAGATACCAGTTCCGGAGATGGTTTTCAGGGGTGATGAGTCAGACGAACTGAACGAAATCACTGTGAACCTGGAAGATGTAGTAGGCCAGATTGATAAACTGAAGAGTAGCAAATCACCTGGACCGGATGGTATGCATCCTAGGGTACTGAAGGAACTCAAAAATGAAATTTCTGATCTATTAGTTAAAATTTCTGATCTATTAGTTAAAATTTGTAACCTATCATTAAAATCATCCATTGTACCTGAAGACAGGAGGGTGGCCAATGTAACCCCAATATTTAAAAAAGGCTCCAGGGGCGATCCAGGTAACTACAGACTAGAGAGCCTGACTTCAGTGCTGGGGAAAATAGTTGAAACTATTCTCAAGATCAAAATCGTAGAGCATATAGAAAGACATGGTTTAATGGAACACAGTCAACATGGATTTACCCAAGGGAAGTCTTGACTAACAAATCTGCTTCATTTTTTTGAATGGGTTAATAAACATGGATAAAGGTGAAACGGTAGATGTAGTGCATTTGGATTTTCAGAAGACGTTTGACAAAGCCCTCATGAGAGGCTTCTACGAAAACTAAAAACTCATGGGATAGGAGGCGATGTCCTTTCGTGGATTACAAACTGGTTAAAAGACAGGAAACAGAGTAGGATTAAATGGTCATTTTCTCAGTGGAAAAGGGTAAACAGTGGAGTGCCTCTGGATCTGTACTTGGACCGGTGCTTTCAATATATATATAAATGATCTGGAAAGGAATACGACGAGTGAGGTTTTCAAATTTGCAGATGATACAAAATTATTCAGAGTAGTTAAATCATAAGCGGACTGTGATACATTACAGGAGGACCTTGCAAGGCTGGAAGATTGGGCAACCAAATGGCAGATGAAATTTAATGTGGACAAGTGCAAGGTGTTGCATATAGGGAAAAATAACCCTTGCTGTAGTTACATGATGTTAGGTTCCATATTAGGAGCTACCACCCAGGAAAAAGATCTAGGCATCATAGTGGATAACACATTGAAATTGTCGGTTCAGTGTACTGCGGCAATCAAAAAAGCAAACAGAATGTTGGAAATTATTAGAAAGGGAATGGTGAATAAAATGGAAAATGTCATAATGCCTCTGTATCGCTCCATGGTGAGACCACATCTTGAATACTGTGTACAATTCTGATCACCGCATCTAAAAAACATTATAATTGCGATGGGGAAGGTACAGAGAAGGGCAACCAAAATGATAAAGGGGATGGAACAGCTCCCCTATGAGGAAAGGCTGAAGAGGTTAGGGCTGTTCAGCTTGGAGAAGAGACGGCTGAGGGAGGATATGATAGAGGTCTTTAAGATCATGAGAGGTCTTGAACTAGTAGATGTGACTCGGTTATTTACATTTTGGATAATAGAAGGACTATGGGGCATTCCATGAAGTTAGCAAGTAGCACATTTAAGACTAATTGGAGAAATTTATTTTTCACTCAACGCACAATAAAGCTTTGGAATTTGTTGCCAGAGGATGTGGTTAGTGCAATTAGTGTAGCTGGGTTCAAAAAAGGTTTGGATAAGTTCTTGGAGGAGAAGTCCATTAACTGCTAATAATCAAGTTGACTTAGGGAATAGCCACTGCTATTAATTGCATCAGTAGCATGGGATCTTCTTAGTGTTTGGGTAAATGCCAGGTTCTTGTGGCCTGGTTTGGCCTCTGTTGGAAACAGGATGCTGGGCTTGATGGACCCTTGGTCTGACCCAGCTTGGCAATTTCTTATGTTCTTATGTTCCTTTCTTTGTGTAGGAGAAGTGAAATTCTTGGTTCCAAAAGAGTTTAAGGGAGATGACACTTTTGGGGAATGCTGGGAATGTCCTCTAAGCCCTGCATAAGAGCTTAATCTGTTTAAGGCACAGATTACATTATATTTGTATTGTGGATTTTGTACTGCTGAAATTTTGGCTTTATTTCAGTAAACTCTATTTTTGGTTGGAACACAATACTTGGTGTAAACAGCAAGAACAGAAAATAATTATAAAAATAAAATAATAATAAGGAAGGTAGTAATGGATAAAGAGAGCAAAAGAAAATGAGACAAAGAAAATTGGATAAAAATAGAATAAAGATAAAAAGCAGGAAGACAAAGGGAGGTGAATCTCAAAGTGAGTGAAGCAGAGAAGTTGCCAGGCATGCCTATTATCCCATGCCTAGAACAAGGGCTGGGCTGCACAGACTTATTGTCATTGGAACCATAAATTGCACTTTAAGGGAACATCAGGGACTCTCTGGCCTTTAATTCATGAAGATTGATGGTATTTTCATGACTAACTAATTAAGCTAAAAGCTATTAGATATGCCATATTTGACTCATTATGTTTTGGTTTATGGAAAATTAATTCTGTTGTCAGGAGGAGAGAAACTTGGCTATAAACACCACACTTTGTTTATGGAACAGATTCAATTTAGGCTGGTGAAACTAGAAAAAAGAAGCATTAAATAATTTACAATGTACTGCAAAGATAAAAGATTCTTAGGAAGCAACCAGACAGTGTGACCAATCTCACACTAAGTGACCCAATACAGGACGGGAGGGGACAGTTGTGCTTGGTGCAGGCAAAAATTTACGGACAGATGTTTTATAAATGACATATTTATAGGTTTTGGTAATTGAAATAAGTAACCAGTTTTATCTCCAAATACCTCAAGGGAGGGATTCTGTTGTTTCTGGAAAGGGAGAGAAATTTTATTCTTTGTTGTTTCTGAGTGCTGGTGACTGAGTGTTGTTGAATTGCTGTTTTATATTTTCTTGAGCTGCTACACAGTGGAATCCAGCACCTCCCCTATCCCGTCTGCCCTTCTTTATAATACACCTTGAAAACAGACACTGCTACTACTGCCATACTATTGCTATCACTATTACCACTAGATATATGCAGCACCTTACAGATACACATAAGACAGTCTCTGATCCATGGAGCTTACCCTCTAGTCAGAACAAACATACACGACAAAAAAAAGAGTCTACAGGAAATGCATTTATTATAGAGAAGTAGCTATTATTTGAAAGCAGCCTCAAAGGTGGGGTTTTAGATCGGATTTTTCAGTATGGCCAGAGAGGAAACATGATGCACCTACTCAGGAAGCCTACATTTTTATTTACCAGCTTTTTCATACAATTTACAAAGAACTTCTTTGCAAAGTAACTGCTCTGGCATAAAAAAGATATAAGTATTTCCAGAAAATTTTATTATGCATTTGCAAGGATAACGTAAGAGGAAACTTGCACCTGAAGTCAAAGTCTCAGGCCGCATTGACAAAAACAATTTTCTATGCTGTTGAGTAGCTCTTGAGAGGCCTGGATAAATACGTATCAGGCCTCCCATAAAGGAAACATTTAAATTCTTAAAATAACATTTCATAGATAGACTCACGCCGTACTCAGAAAAAAAGGTAACAAAGAGTACTGCACGCTCAGTGACCTCTATATTAGAATTTTCAAGATATTCAGTAAGATTAGCAAAATCACCCCGATCACTAGCAGCTAATAACTGGGTAGGACTCTTTCTTTGTGGTAGAAACAAAATTTTCTTAACAGCTGGTACTGATTCTATGGGAATCTTAAGAGTCTCTAACATAAATCTTTTAAAGGTCACTAAGAGCAATTCACCCAAAACGTTTGGGAAATTTAGCAATCTCACATTTAAATGTCTGAAATAGTTCTCCATGGACTCCAGTCTTCTTAAAGAGGATATTCAATCACTCATGATGGATATGTGGAATCTTGTAAGCTTTTAACATCATCAGACAATACTTGTATGGAATTAGAGTGCTCCTGCAATAACAGTAAATGTTCCTTTTCGACTGAGTCTGTTTTCTTCTCTGATCTCTCCAGGCGTCGGGCCTGCTCACTGAATGTTCGGGTCATACCTGCTGTTAAGTCCCATAAGGATTCCAATGTGATCACCGCCGGTTTAATAATCTCCAGGGAGGGGGGGTCAAGTTGTTCACTCCTTCCTCCTCCACAAGCGCTCCATCCCCCGTTGTCTCCAGGGGTCTGGCTCCTGCACTCAATCCTCCTTTCTCAGGAGCCCCTGGTCGCACAGTCTGGAGGGGAGAGGACATCCCAGCTGTGCTAGCTTCGGCAAGTCCACCCAGCTGGACTTGCCCTGTGCCATCTCCATCCGGGAACCCTGCCCCACCGGCATCACGCAGGGGAGAAGATCACGGCAGTTCTCTGGCATCAGGTGGGCTCAGCGTCACTTCCCCAGCGAAAACAGTGCTCCTCTCCCAGTCTCGCTAACGGGGCTGGAAGCCCTCAATCCGGAGGTAGGGACCGCATACTGGGATATAAAGCGCTGCCCCATGGGGCTAGCTGACTCCGGTGGATAGACCCAAACTTTCCCCTTCCTTTTATGTGCCATTTTCTTTTAAATTAGAAGGAGAAAAAATGTTTTTAGGAAACAAGGAAGCAGAGCAGCTTCAGTAGCGTCCTCTCAAGCAGCCATCTTGGATTTCCCTCCCCCCCCCCCCCCCAGGAAGCCTTTTCTAAGCAACCAGCACAGCAAGGTGCAAAGCACAGAGTGGGGAGTTGGCGATGGAGAAGGGCACAGATAAGAATGATTTGCCTGATGAACAGAGTTCATGAGGAAGGGTGTAGGAAGAGAGAGGAGGAGATTGATAATGAGAAACTGCAGAGTGAAAGCATTGGTAGGTGAGTAAGAAGAAGCTTGAACAATATGTGGAATGGAATGGAGACCTAATGTAATCACTTGTGAAGAGGGTTTAATGGTCACCAATGTTGAAGGAAGATAAGTTGTACAACCAAATTTTGAACAGATTATAGACTGGAGAAAGATGGTTAAGTGGGAGAGCCATGAAAAGTAAGTTGTGGTAGTCTAAATAGGAGGTGACAAGAAAGTGTTTTGGTGGTATGCTCAGAAAGGAAGGGATGGATTTTAGTGATGTTATAAATATGTTAGGGTCACCATAAATGGATGTCCCAATCCCCAGGATCTTACTTGTTGTGCAGTGTAATTATGGACATGGGATAAGCACTGGGCTGGTATTTACTGTGTTCCAGAGAGTGCAATAATGTTGCGCCCGTCGGTGTTAGACGGCTTCTTCTCTGATCTCTCTCCTCCCGCTTACCTAGGAAAGATGGCTACCGCCGCATCTACAAGCTGACCTCTCCGGCGTCCCCGGAACGGCTTTAGTGCTGCCTCCCGCCATTCTCCTCCCAAGTACCTACTAGGGTATGCGCGCGCATGCCACCCACGTCTTTATGCAACCCTTGGCACGAACC
This sequence comes from Rhinatrema bivittatum, assembly GCF_901001135.1. Classification (NCBI taxonomy): domain Eukaryota; kingdom Metazoa; phylum Chordata; class Amphibia; order Gymnophiona; family Rhinatrematidae; genus Rhinatrema; species Rhinatrema bivittatum. The sequence continues at coordinate 29,056 of NW_021821245.1, forward strand.
TCGGGGGCGTTCCCCCTTACTGACATCACGCCATCCGGGTATATAACATCTACTATTTTGCTAGGTCGTTGAATTAGCAAGGACTTGATTCTGGATACGTTTCGTTCCTGTCTATGCTACTCTGCCGCTTCCGTGCTGCCACTGGAAGCTCTCTCTCTGCCCTTCGGGGTAATTACTAACCTAGGTACCTGCTCCTCGGGGGCCCTCTGCTTTATTTCAGGTGCCTTACAGGGAACAGGTACTCGCTCCTCGAGGGCCTGCTCTCCCTGCCTCGGTGCCTACACTTACTTCTACAACCTGGTGGAATCGCCTATCTACAGCAAACACCTAGTGAGTACACTAACTCTCAGTCTATCTCATCCGCAGTACTTCCTTGCTGGGAAACCTGCTTTGGAACTTCCCAATACCAACAGGGTGAGAAGGGCTCCCTCTGCCGAGGTCCCTGAGACTGAGACTACCAGCCTGCCTCACTACTGCCACCTCTGGTGGCACTCTTCAAAGCTGTTTAATAAAGAACTAACTGTGTTTGTGCGTTCTGAGTCTAGCCTAGTACTGTGGCTCCTCACGGGGCTCCTCCCCATGGGTGTGGTCATCTGCCACAGTACCCAAGGATCCACCCAAACACCGCTCATTCATAACAGATTGCTAACTCCATGGATCCGGCTCAGCTCACCGCATTGCAGGCCATTCCAGGCCTGGCCCAGCGAATCTACGAACAGCAGAATGCACTGGAGGGCTTGACCGCTGCATTCAACCTACTGCACACACAGATGAACTCTCCTACCACCATAGATAAAGAAGAAGCCATACCGTATGAGGTGACGGTCAAGACTATTATACCTCTATCTGCTCCTACCCGTTTCTCGGGAGAAGTTTGGAGATGCAGAGGTTTCCTCAACCAGTGCTGCATGCACTTTTCCCTGCAGCCTAGCCATTTTCCCACAGCTTATGCCAAGACTACTTATATCCTGTCGTATCTAGACGGACAAGCATTGTCTTGGGCCTCCTCACTGTGGGAGCGCGAGGATCCAATTCTTCATGACCTTGAAGGATTCCTTGAACTGTTTAAATCAGTTTTCGATGACCCTGCCCGGTATACCACTGCAGGATCTTCTTTGATTCATTTGAAGCAAGGTAATAAACCATTAGCTGACTTCGCTATCGAATTCAAGACACTGGCGTCTGAATTATCCTGGGACCCGAAATGCCTGAGGACCCTCTTCTTTGAAGGACTGAACTCTTGTCTGAAGGACAAGCTCACCGCTCGTGAGATGCCTGAGACTTTGGCTGAATTAGTGAAGTTGGCAACAAGGATTGATCGCCGACTTCATGACAAGGTTCAAGAGACCAAGACTCTCAGAAAACCCTTCCAGGGTGAAGCACGAGTTAAGTCCATACCAAGGCCGGTTCCTTCGGTCCCAGTTGCTGGCGAAGAAGAACCTATGCAATTAGGCCGCAGCCATCTGACGTGCAAAGAGAGAAGAACACGAAAAAAATTGGGGCTGTGCATGTACTATGGACAAGCTGGCCTTGCTGTTCAATCATGCCCTATATGTCCGGGAAAATGGCAGACCTAAGTCCTGCGGGAGGACTCTTCTTGGGTCTTACTGCTCCTTCTCCTCTGCTCTCTCTCCCTGAATCATTGATCTGTGGACGTTTAGAGTACCAGACTCTTGCCCTGGTGGACTTGATGATTGTGTTTATAACTAGGCCAGCATTTTCAAGGTTAACAAGCTGAAATCCACAAGAAACCTAGCTGCTCTGCCTCTGATGATGTCAGGCAGGGTCGAGATCAACTACAGCAGGAGCTAATCAGATTTGAGCTTCCTCCGTGGCAAAACGTGCAGCAGTTTTAAGTTGAGAGGGAGCGCCTGACCTGAAAGGAGGAGTACTGAGAGCTGAAACCACATAACTGTGTTTACAGCAGCTGTTAGAGCAACCTGGCATCGAAAAAAGAGAGAGAAAGGCAAAGCTAACAGACAATAGACCAGATGTGTGGACTAATTCAGCAATGTGATCTCCATCCCAGGATTCACCAAAGCAGGGACTCAAGCCGATTGTCTTTCCTCCTGAACAGAGTTAATTTGATATCACATAACTTGTCTATGGAGCATTGTAGTGAGAGGAGCAGTGCAGCATTTGTCTTGCAGCCCTTTTCTGCAGCAGCCCCTTTGCAAGCGAGGCACAAACTCCCTTAGTGGGGACCGCCAGTTAGGACACTGATTCCATGTGCCAGGGGCCTGCTAATTACATTCTGACTGTCAGCCCTCACCAGCAGAAAGAGCAGAGGACTGTGTTTTCCTCTCAGGAAGTAAACACTTTATACAGCTCTCATCTTCTCTGCATGCACCTTCTATTTTTTCAAAAAGTAGCAAAGGGTCCGGGTTTGTTTTTTTTTCTCCTTCTTCTTTTCTCATGTGCACATATTTTTACTGAGGACTGTGAGACTTGGGGTTGAATCCAGGAGTAACAAAATGACAAAACTGTGTGGTGGTGGGGAGGTCAATGATAACTGGTTCTGAATAAGTTATACTGGTATTATTACTGTATTTGCTACTGCAGTATTCACATTGCCTGACAATTGACTATATTTGGCACTGCCTTTATTCGTGTATTTATGTTATTGTGCATTGCCTACTTAATCTTGCTTTTCTTCTTACTTTACCACAAGTTCATAGTAAAATTGTCCTTTCCAGTGTGGTGATTTTCTAAGTTACATGGTATTACAAGCAAGGGGTTCTTATGAAGGATCACCAGATGTGGCATTAGAGTGAGGATGCAGTCTTACACGCTTAGAGGCAAGTGAACTCAAGGGTTTATCATATTTTCTTCTATGGTTAATTGCCCCTCCCTTAGCCCCGGTAAATTAAATTACCTCGGGGGTGGGGGGAGGAGAGCTCACATAAAGGAAGAAATTGCGCACTTCAGCAGTGTGTTGGATGTCTGAGGAGCAGGACAGAGAAGCATCAGAGATGACCGCAAGGCCACGGGCCAAGGGAGGATGAGGATGCCATCCACAGAGACAAAAAAAAGAGAGAAGAGGGGAAAGGTCCTTGGGGGAAAGACAAGACGTTCTGTCTTGGCCAAGTTAAATTTAAGGTGGCTGTGGGACATCCAGGTGGCGATGTCAGACCAGCAGGCTGACATTTGGGACCAGATTATTGGTGACATTTCTGATGTAGAAAAGTAAATCTGGGAGTCATCAACATATAATTGGTACTGAAAGCCATGGGAAGAGATCAGAACACCAAGAGAAGAAGTGAAAAAGGGTCAGGAGCCTTGAAGCTCTCTGATGATAACGGAATAGTGGTGGAGGATACAGTAAAAGTGCAATAGGTGAGGTAAGAAGAAAACTATGATAGACACAACAGAACACCGCCCTTCCTCCAGTCCTTTCTCCCCACTCACCATGGCTCTTCCCTTCCCCTGCAGGCCTCAGTGTGCATAAGCCGCTTCTCTCCTTCTTGTTGGGACTTTTCACCTCATCATCTCCCCCTATTCTTTGTCTCTGATATTCCTCCATCTTGCCCTTTCTACACCTCTTACCTCTCCTCTCCCCTCCCCTCTATCTCCCAACCTTCCTCCTTCCCAGTCTCTTAGCATTTCATATTTCACCCCTATTTCCTCTATCTGTCTCTTCCCTTTAGAAAAAAGGCACTTGCAGGGAGAGCAGAAGCAGCAATGGAACTGGGCAACACCCTCTCTCTGTCTCCAGGCTGTTGCCACCTCACTCATGTTAAGCCAAAGAGGTTGATCCATTGTTATGCTTGCCGCTTGTAGGGAGGTCCCGCGAGCAGTTTCACTAAGCCCAAACGCCGCCAATGCGTGGCAGACTCTGCCGCTCCTCCAATGCTGCTTCCTAGGCGTGGATGCATGCGACACCGTTTACTTTAAAGGGCCCGCAGCAAGAAAAGCTCCTGGTGCCCTTAGATGATGCCACTGCCGCTTGCCCTATAAAAGGCTCTTCAGATACTCCAGCCTTGCCTCAGCAAAGGTCACTGCCTGGTTTCTTGCCTTCAGCCCTGCTCCAGGTCTTCAGCCTCGCTTCAGTCTTCAGCCTCTGCCTTGCTCCATCAAGTCTTCAGCCTCCGCCCTGCTCCCATTATAGCCCTTGGATTCTGTCATGGCCTAGCCCGTGCCAAGATGCGCTCACCTGCCATTGGTGTAAACCCTAGGGCCCAGCCCACGAGGTTGCGCCAATTGCGCCACAGCAAGAGGGGATCACGCTCACATCCTTCGCAATATCCATTCATGGTTCTTTGCCCCATTGCATGAATGGAGAGATAGCCCTATTTTTCTTAGGGAAATCTGATCTACAACTCCATCCATGCAATAGAGAAAAAACTAAAAATAGGATCAGTCTTTTTGAGTTGATCTGGGTAAAGAGGCAACCCTTGCTGCCAATCTGAAGCCATCAGTGCTTTGATTCCTGCAACTCAGGGGTGTGAGGGACAAGGGGGAGAGGTGAGATGGAAAAGAGGATTCTGTTTGGTGGCTGGGGACTGGGCCACACCACATGTTTGTGCAGCCAGAAGCAACTTTTCTGAAAGACCCTTAGTTTTAGAAGCCCTAGATTAGAGCTCTTCCTTTAGACCTTGATGGGCGAGGAGGGGGAAGGAGCAGCCACAAGAACTGTGAGCAGAGCTCTAGAAATCTCTGCGTCACTGCTCCCTCCCTCCACCATTTAACCACGCCCAGGGCAAGTGCCCCAGCTTTATTACCCTAGTTACAGCTCTGGGAGGGTTTACATTTATTAGGAACTGGGGAACCTTTTGGACGGAGAAAACCTGTACAGGAAGGATGGGCTCATCGAAACCAAAATTCAGGAGGCTATAGATAAATAGCCATGATGAGTCAAGATAAACAAGAGTCCCATTTAAAAAAGAGACGCAAACATAAACTACTGAATAAGGCCCCAGCAGTTATGTATAATAATTTTTATAAATAATGGCATTTGGTTAGTTTAATAACATTTCTAAGTATCCAATGTTTTTATTAAGAAAGAAAATGCATGAAAACAAATGTACTTAATATAATAACAATAAAATTAAGCAGCTAAAGTAGTTTCATAGGCTTAGAACATTACTTTGGAAGGAAATCAGTTTCCAGTATAAATAAGACAAATTTCTAAAAAAATTATACTAACAAAATGTTTATAGAAAATTAAGTTAAGAATTGGAAATTGGGTATATTTATTACTGACTGGCAAATGGCATCATTAACCAGGAAAACCAGTCAATGTCTGGAATTATGAAGGAGGAAGTAGCATTTAGGACATTTATCAGTCTCTGCTAATGTGGCAGAAGCCTCCCACTCCAGTCTGGCCACCAGATTTCACTGTCCCTGAATTAAAACCCTCTAGTAAGAAGCCATCCATGCCCCTCAGTCCCTCCCACTTGGAAGGTTTGGATTGGATGTCTGGATGCTATTTAGCCAAGCCATTTTAAGACACTCGGGGTCTGTTTGAGGAAGAAAGGGAAGAGTAAAGATGTTTAACTTTTACACTGTGGTGAGGCCTCCCAGCTTTACCCAAAAGGAGTTTCTGTTAGAAGTGATACCTCATCATGCACTCCCTGCAGAGGGTCCTTCTCCTACTCATTTACAGAGAGAGAGAGAGATTTTTTAATCTGATTCCATTTAGGGGCAAAAAGGGCTCTCACCAGAATGTCAAATACTTGTGAGCCCGCTCTAAACCCTAGGTGGGCAGTCACCAGAGATGCTGCAAGAGACAGTGAGGGCAGAAGATGTATCCAGTTTAACATTTTGAAGTATTTTTTGGACTTGAGAAGAGTGGGAAGGTTTTTGGATCCCCTCCTTCCCCACTGGGATTGCAGAGCTGAGAACTTGCCTGATCCCACCGACCTTTCCTCATAGAGAAGTCCCTCGGAAATCGCAGTGAATAAAGAGAGAAAGAACCACTAAGGAAGAAAGAACAAGAGCAGGAGACCCCAATCGGATCCCCACACACCAGAGGGTCCAGGACGGTCTGGGTGTCCGAGGAGAAGCTGACTAAAGGTAGGCCTTTTGCAGTAAAGTCGGGGACCCCTCCACTAGGCTTCCCTCACAACTGCTGGGTACGCTGTGCACATTCCAGGCATCATGGGCTTACCCAGATGCCTGGAAAAAGGACACCTACCTACCCAGAGCCACACATGTACCAACATTCAGATGTTACTACAATATTATGGATGGATTGATTTTAATTTATGAGTGCCAGTCACTAAACCTTTATTTAACACCTAGACCTGGTCCTGTCTGAATTATTATGGCTTCTCATGTGAGGCACCAATACAGTATATACACACACTGGGAACCTTTAACATCATCTGGGTCACAAGCGACAGCTTCCCCCAGGGCTGGTGCTAGTATTTTTGCTGCCCTGTACAAAATATTACTGTGCTGCCACCCCCCAATTCATTCAGTGCCTGTCCCAGGCCTATCAAATAATGCCCAGCTCTGTCCTGGGATCTATATTTTTTAAAAACGGACACACCTCCCAACCCAGAACCCATGGATAAGGACATGTATTAGGTACCCTAGGCAAACCCTTACAGCCTTGCACACACGTCACCCCCACACACTCCCACACGCTTTATAGACACACACAAATTATGCATTTATAACACATTTTACATGAAAAAGAACATTCAAAAGTACAGTCTGCTGAGGCAAAAATATCACTTATAACATGCATATTATTTTTACATGCACTCCTGTGGTGCCAACCAGAAAACTCTACAAAAAAGACACTTGGAGCTCCTATGGAATTAGACTTTTTGTAATGCGTATTGGATGTGAGCTTGCCCACAGAAAGCAATGAACAAATAGAATTACCATTACAATTTAGTAAACCTCCCATACCAAAACAACCCTAACAACCTTATCTATGAAAAGACAACACTGCACATATTACACCAGGCCCTAGAACACCAATAAAAGCTCTTATTAGGAAACCAGGTTGCTATAGATCCCTACACAGAAATTACATGCTAGCAAAATACATCATCTCGGTCACATATGCAGAACACAGAGACCCTGACCAAATACAGAATAAAGAGATCAGAAAGTATAAACAAATGTCATGAGAAGCATCGAACTGGAACCCACAACAAGCCAGCCTCTATAGGCAGAGCAACAATGGAAAAATAGAAACATTACCATAGTTCATAAAACATAGAATCATAAAATCAAGAAATATAAAACATTAATCATAATAGTAAAGTCATATTCATAAAAAGAATATTTCAGACCAGTTAATGAATAGAATATTGAAAATCCCCCAAACACCAAAAATATTTCAAAAATCTGATGAATTAAACATCAAATTAAAAAATGTTCCATTCCCCCTCCTCAATTAAAACCCCAAATATTTCAAAAGAGCAGAATCATCAAATTACACCCAATAATTAAAACTAATAAGGATTTAAAAATCTGCTCTCCATACCTGGGATCTAATTTCCAGTCACCCTGAGATTGTCGTGGATTGGGGGAGGGAGGGCCACAAAATTTTATCTTCTCTCTCACACACATGCACAATAACACATTCATTTTCTCATACACTCCCTCTCTCTAACATACCCAGGCTGCCTCTCCCTCACTCTCACAGATACATTATGGGACAGATTTTAAAAGCCCTGCGCGCGTAAATCCAGCTGGATTTACGCGCATAGGGGGGGTTATGCACGCCGAGCCTATTTTGCATAGGCCCGGTGATGCGCGCAAGCCCCGGGACGCGCGTATGTCCCAGGGCTTGAAAAAAGGGGCGGGGGGGGGGCGGGGGGGGGGCGGTCGGGGGGGGGGCGGGCATGGCCAGAGGCCTCCAAAGGGCTTCTAGGCCGGGGGATCATGCGCCGGCACTTGGCCGGTGTGCACAACCTACGCCTGCCCGGAGGCAGGCGCAACTTGAAAAACAAAGGTATGGGGGCGATTTTAGGTAGGGCTGTGGGGCGGGTTAGGTAAAGGAAGGGAGGGGAAGGTGGGAGCGGAAGGAAAGTTTCCTCCGAGGCCGCTCCGATTTCTCTTTTCTGTCTCTTTTCTGTTATGCTACGCGCGCATGTTATAAAATTGGGCGTAGATTTGTGTGCGCCGGGTTGCGCGCACAAATCTACACCCGCGCGTAGCTTTTAATATCTGGCCCTATGTGTGTGTGTGCCTGTGAGAGCCTATATGTGACACACATATAGGCTCTCACACAGACATCCACATAGGCTCTTACACAGTCACACACACACACACACACACACACAGGCTCTCATACAGACATACACACTCAAACACACATAGGATCTCACACCGACAAACATACATGTACACACAAACAGGTTCTCTGACACACACAGGCTCTCATTCATTCACACATACATACAAGCTCACATACACATTGTCTCCACACACATACATGGTCTCCTGTTATCATCGGGCCTTGTTGGGATGAGCTTTACCACGGTCCAGCGAGCCTCCTGTGCTGTCTTCGGGCCATGGCGGGATGAATTCCACCACGGTGCTGTGGGCCTCCTGCTATCTTCGGGCTACATGGCCCACCGATCTTCCTGCTTGGGGGGGGAGGGAGTGGAAGCTGTGTACGGGCGTGTACACATATATGCCCATAATCGGAAGTCGGGTCTCTGCTTCTGTCACCGGCGCTCTCTTTGGCTGCCAGCTGGTTAGGCTCTGCTGGTGGCTCGCGGCCTCTCCTGCTGCTGCCAGCCCGCCGCCTCCCCGGGTGTGCCACTCCATGCAAATGCACAATATGCACACCCAGTCACGCCAGGCCTGGCTCTCCCCCATGAAAAGAATCCCCCTCAGGGACTGAGAGTCAAGCAGGTGATGGAATTGCTAGCCGGAGCAGCCACGGAAGATAAATAATCTGTTTGTGTGCCCTTGGGATTAACACACCCAGATAAGGGTTATACTAAGATTTAGAAAAGTGTAAGTGTGTTGATTGTCATTTGCATGTGAATTTTACAACATTTTTTTTCTGTGAAATTATATTACAAAATAATATATTTAAAAAAATGGATTTAAGATCTGAATGAGCCTTTTTTCCCCTCCTAACTGGAAATTTTCTGGACATGTAACATCCTCTGTTAATACAAATTTATTGCAACAGGGTAGACTCATGAGGCTGAAGGGCACAACATCCAAGAAGTCTTGTAATAGCATCTTCTGCTTGAACATTTTATATTGCTAAAAACAGGTATTGAGCAAAAATTCCAACATTTTGAAGTAAGTGCCATGAAGTAGAAACACTTTATATGAAAGTGGGATCATGCTAAAGCTGACTAGAGCAATGAAATGGTGCTAGCCCCTTGTAGTCATCGGCTCTCTCTCCCCCCCAGAAAAAAAATATTACTTTCAAAAAAACACTTAAAGTTGCTAAGAATGCATGGATGACAGAAAAGAGAAAAAAAAACCAGAATGACTCCCAATAGTGGCTGTTGTTTTGGAATCGAGTCCTGCGTCAGAGCTGTTTTTTCCATGGGTCCTGTAGGCAGTTGCTAGTGAGAGGAATCTGAACCCCTCCTCGGTGTCTTGGTTCTATTACAAATGTGGTTTAAAAGCTAGGGATGTGAATCGTTTTTTGACGATTTAAAATATCGTCCGATATATTTTAAATCGTCAAAAAATCGTTAGGGGCCCCGATACAATACCAATTCCCCCAATTTATCGTTAAAAAATCGTAATCGGGGGAAGGGGGAGGGCAGGAAAACCGGCACACTAAAACCCCCTAAAACCCACCCCCGACCCTTTAAATTAAATCCCCCACCCTCCCGAACCCCCCCCCAATGCTTTAAATTACCTGGGGATCCGGCGGTGGTCCAGAACGGCGGCGGTCCGGAACGGCCCCCTCAATAGAATCGTGTTGTCTTCAGCCGGCGCCATTTTTCAAAATGGCCACCGCAAAATGGCGGCGGCCATAGACAAAAACGATTCGACGCAGGAGGTCGTTCCGGACCCCCGCTGGACTTTTGGCAAGTCTTGTGGGGGTCAGGAGGCCCCCCCAAGCTGGCCAAAATTTTCCTGGGAGTCCAGCGGGGTTCCGGGAGCGATTTCTTGCCGCAAATCGTTTTCGTACGGAAAATGGCGCCAGCAGGAGATCGACTGCAGGAGGTCGTTCAGCGGCGGTCCGGAACCCCCGCTGAACGACCTCCTGCGTCGAATCGCAGTCTTGCCAAAAGTCCACGATTCGACGCAGGAGGTCAAAAGACTTGCCAAAAGTCCAGCGGGGGTCCGGAACGACCTGCGTCGAATCGTTTTTGTCTATGGCCGCCGCCATTTTGCGGTGGCCATTTTGAAAAATGGCGCCGGCTGAAGACAACACGATTCTATTGAGGGGGCCGTTCTGGACCGCCGCCGTTCTGGACCGCTGCCGTTCTGGACCACCGCCGGATCCCCAGGTAATTTAAAGCATTTGGGGGGGGGTTCAGGAGGGTGGGGGATTTAATTTAAAGGGTCGGGGTGGGTTTTATTTATTTATTTATTTATTTATTTATTTAACAGTTTTATATACCGACCTTCATAGTAAATAACCATATCGGTTCGGTTTACAATTAACAAGAATAAAAAACTGGGGTAACTATTCAAGTAAACGAAAGATAAACAGTAAGTAGGAATGAGTCAAAGTTACAATCAACAGGGAAGAGAACTTGGAAGCTTGCAACAAGCTGGAAAGAAGATAAGGCAGGAAATAAATATGAAGTGATGCCATAGGGCGTACGGGTTAAAGCTTAATGGTGCTTTAACCTGGGAGAGTCAGAGTCAGAGTTTTAGGGGGGGTTTAGTGTGCCGGCTCACGATTTTAACGATTTTTCACGATAGTTTACACACCCAAACGGCAACAATACGATTCCCTCCCCCTCCCAGCCGAAATCGATCGTTAAGACGATCGAGGACACGATTCACATCTCTATTAAAAGCTGGTCTACTGAACCGAGCACTGGATAAAGAGAACAATCCCCTCTCCGGCTAACAAAAGTCCTCTTCCTTAGTGGCTGGCTTCTTTGCAGAGGAACGCATTCCTATTTCAACTTTACCATACTCGAAGCCAAGCCCTGGAAATTAGTTCAGTCCAATGCGTTGCATATAGTTCTGATACGTCATTGCCAATTCATTCAAAACACACAACTTGGGGTTTTTTTGAGCAAGTTTCAGGCCACAGGCTCCACCGTGAACAGGTTTACAGTACATAGCAGCAACCCGCAACAGGAAATAGAACTCGCATGTAGAATTAATTCTCTGGAATACCAGTACAGGTCATCCTCTGTCTAAGCAAAGGCCCCACTTGGTTCTGGGAGTTGAGGTAAATGCTGAGACTGCCAACAAACACTCCATAATCCTTCTAGGGGCTCCCTGGAATAGATGGGCCCCTTGGCCTAGGAGTCATATATTCAATGTACTTGTTCCATAAGAAAAGTTGCATCGATTTGCTTTGGCACCAGTGCTGCTTACTGCCAACCTCTTTCCTCTTGTCTGTGCTATTTTCTGTCTTTACTCATTATGCATTTTGTGTGAATTCTGGCAGTCCCCCATTCCTCTCTACCACACCCACAGCAAATCTCACGCTTTACACTCAAAATGTAACTCTGATGACATCATCATTTCTTAAAGACACAGACCTCTTTTTCCAATCCTTACAACTATTAAGACAGGGGCTAAGAGTCACAATTTTGTGATCAGGATCACAGTCCATTTAGTGCTAAACCTTCACAACTAGCACAACTTGTTCACAGCACATAAATGCTCTTGTTTTCAGGACAAACTGCCAGTCTCTGAATGTATGAAAGGAAAAGACACCAAGTAAACTTGTGAATCACCTACCATGACCACATCATATGTGAACACCATCATGACTGGTATGCTGATAGTTCCTCATTATTAACCAAAAACCTTTTAGCATTGCAAGCAAAGTGATCTATCACTTGGTTTGAACATAACATAAACCACAACACTCAAGGCACGAATAGCGAAAAAAATCTGTATGGCATTGACTTGGATTTCCAAGTAATATAGCATAAGAGGATGCAGGAATAAACTATTAAACTGGCCACAGTTAGTTGCCATTTCATTTTCCCCTTTTTTTTTTTATCATCTGCATGCTCTTCTTAACTTGTGGAAAACACAGTTTCCAATTTTTACAAGGGCAAACATGCATTTATGCATGTACAAACAGCTTTAAAAATTGTCCCCTCTCAGTGCGAGGGGAAAAGAGTGAGATTAGGTTGGGGAGCGGGCAAGTCCAGATGATATTTATTTTTATTTAAAAAGCATTTATATCCCATCCCTTCCACTGTTCAAGGTGGCAAACAATAAAATTTGCACAGAATTACGTAAGTCCTGGAAGACGAGGACTGTATTGGCTACACCTCCTACGCAGGATGATTAACGGACAACAAATGAGCTACCATCTAGTCAAAGCATAGCTGCACCGAAAGACCTTCTTTTGGCCAGAGTACATGTTGCGCGGAGAAGAGAGGAACTGAGATGGTACTGAGGAGCAGAGAAATCATGAGCATGCTGTACTTTAAATGCTCAGGGGTCAAACTGCACCGAAAATTATACCGTATAATGATGTTTGTAAAACAGTGGAAAATAAGTACAGAGGAAGGCTAAAACATTGATGGCAATATCAGACCCTTAATTACCCCATAATTAAACTGCTCCTAAGATTAACGGGCAATAGTGCTATTGATCAGTGCACTGTAACAACTGCAAGTATCATTTTACTCATAAAAACAATAATAAAAAAAGAAGGAGGCTCTAGTGGAAAGAACTCAATGAAGGCAGGCCCTTCAAAAAAACTGATAATGATGAGGGTGAGAACCAATACACTTTTCTGTTAAAATAATTTAGTCCCCTGTTTCGAATGTCTGGTGAAAAGTAAAGTTTTCAGGGGTGTTTTGAGCATTTCTATACAAGCTGTGTCACGTAAGGCCTTGGGAAGGGAATTCCTAAAAAATCACTGCCCATACTTTCCCATGCAGGGAACCGCTACAAAGCATTTGCAAAGTCCAGGAGCAATTTTGGTAGCTGCAGTGTGAGCAAGGGTACCCCCGAGGGAAGTTTTCCTTTGAAAGTGAGCTTGCATTGATTGCTTTTCTTTTTTCCTCCATTAAGATGGACTCTCTCCTCCATGGGGCTGGACTAAAGTACGGTGGCTTCCATCTCTTCTTTGGAAAGTTATTTTCCTGCCCCACAGAGACAGACACAGATCCCTTTAACAGGGCCGGTGGAAGCACTAGGCGAACTAGGCGATCGCCTAGGGCGCCGAGCATTAGGGGGTGCCGAACCGCCGGTGGACCTCATCCCACTGGCGGATGAGCGATGAACTACTGCTGTGCTGTGTGCCAGATACACACAGCAAGAAGATCAACAGGGCCGTGGTGGAGCTCATGTCACCACGGCCCGAAGAAAAAGGTCGCGTCTAAACGTGTAGGTGCTCCTCCTCCGCGCGGGCAGGAAGGAAGAGGAGCATCAGCCACGTGCAGAAGAGGAGCAGCGCGGCCCGAGGAGACCAGGGCAGCTGCAGAGCCCATCCTGTGGTGACCCAAAAAGAAAAGGTCCAGAGGTGAGAGAGAGGCTGAGGACCTGTAGAGTGTGTATGTGTGCGTGTATGAGTGAGTTGAGAGATTGTGTGTGAGAGTGAGTTGAGAGACTGTGTGTGGGAGTGAAGAGCTGAATGTTTGCAGAGACAGCATGTGAGAGCCTCTGTGTGTGTGAGAGAGACAGCATGTGACAGTGAGAGCCTGTGCTTGAGCAAGACAGCATGTGGGAGTGAGAGAGAGCCTATGTGTGTGAGAGTCAGACAGCATGTGCCAGAGAGAGACTGTGTGTATGAATGACTGTATGAGAGAGAGCCTGTGTGTGTGAGACTCAGACAGCATGTGCCAGTGAGAGACTGTGTGTATGAATGATTGTATGAGAGAGAGCATGCGAGAGTGAGAGCCTGTGTGTGTGTGTGTGTGTGTGAGAGAGAGAGAGAGGGAAAGCATGTGAGAATGAGAAACTGACTGTGTGTTTGAGGGAAGAAGACAGATGGAGAGAAAAGAAATAGAAAAAAGACAATATAAAAGGAATTGGCAAAAAAATAAGAAAGGGAAGGTGGAAAAAAAAAAGCCTGTGACCAACCGATTAGAAAACTAAGATCAGTCAGCAAATGTAAAAAAAAATAAATTACTTTTTACTGATTGGCACATGTAATCTTTGGGAATGTGCATTTTCTCTATGCGGATCTCACAATGTACGAGATCAGCATGGAGGAAGTGGAAGCCCACGGGGCCTGCAGAGAGGAGGCAGCAGAATGGGCCAGTAGCAGCAATCAGCACCTCCCCAATAGCCACGCAGCAGCAGTGACAGTGGCAGCAGAGGAATGAGAGAGGCTCTGAGGTTGCTGGCAAAAGAAAGAGAGAGGGTCTCTGCCTTTAGTGTGTGCATGTGTATGAATGGGAGTCTGCCTGGGGGTGTATGTGTGTGAATGCATGGGTGCCTGCCTGAGGGTGTGTCTGTGTATGAAAATGAATGGGTGTCTTCCTGGGGTTTGTATGTGTGAGAATAGGTGCCTGCCTGTGTGTGGTGTATGTGTGTGTGTGTGTGTGTGTGTGTGTGTGTGAGAATAAATTGGTGCCTGCCTGGGGGTCTGTGTGTGTGAGAATGAATGTGTGCATGCCTGGGGATGGGGAGGGAGTGGTGTGAAAATGAATGGGAGCCTGCCTGGGGTTCAGTGTGAGAATGACTGGGAGCTTGCCTGTGTGTGTGTGTTTGTGTGAGAATGATTGGGAGCTTGCCTGGGTGTGTGTGTTTGTGTGTATGTGAGGGAGCCAGTGAGAGTGAGAGCATGAAGTCGTTCACAGTTTTAGACTTTACCACTTCCGGAGGAAGTGGTAAAGTCTAAAACTGTGAACGACTTCAAAGGGGCGTGGGATAAACACTGTGGATCCATCAAGTCTAGAGGACGTGAATAAAGAGGAGGCATTCAAACACTGCACGGAGGCATTCAAACACTGCACGGAGCGGCAGTAGCCACAGAGGCATTCACGGAGCGGGATGCCAGTGGCCAGTAGTTGGTGTTCCACCTTCACGGAGCGGAAGGATGGAGGGCTGCTATCTCCAAAAAAACAAAAAAAACAAACAAAAAAATAAAAACAGGGGTGGGTAAGAGTATGGGGTAAGGGTGTGGCCTGCTTGTTACAGCAGTTGCTACCCCTAATTGAGCTGGACGTTCACTTGGATGCAGGTACGGCACTGCTTTCTAAATTGGTGGTGGGGTGGAGGGGAATTAGGGCTGGAGGGTACTGGAAGCCAATAGTAACAGGTGGGAGAGAAAAAAAGGGGAAAAAAATGGACAATGTGCGTAGCTTGCTGGGCAGACTAGATGGGCCGTTTGGTCTTCTTCTGCCGTCATTTCTATGTTTCTATGTGTATGAGAAAATCCAGGGAAGTAAGAGTGTGTGTATGGGGGGGGGGGGGGGTTGTGTATGGAGGGGGAGAGAGTGTCTTACAGCCTTAGAGTGTGTCAGTGTCTGTGAGAGGTTATGATTGGGTATAAGAGCATGAATGTGTATGTATGTGACAGTGTATGTGCGAGGGAGTATGTATGAGAGATAGAGGATAACCTCCTAATCCTTGACAATATCAGGGTGACTGGAAATCAAGAGCTCCCACATATGGACAGCAGGGGCTTTTTAAAATCCTTATTAGTTTTAATTATTGTGTGTTATTTGATATATGTGCTGTTTTGAAATATTTTATTGGTGTTTGGGAAATTGTAAAAAATGTATATGATTTTAATTAATAGAAATTCTATTTATCAGTAGTTTTAAAATATTCTTTTATTAGTATGGTTTTACTATTATAACTGATGCTTTATGTTTCTTGGTTTTATTGTTTTATGAGGAATGGTGGTTCTGTTTTTCCATTGTTAATACACAGAGTCTGTCTTCTTGGGGTTTCCATTTCAGTTTTTTCTAATTTGTGCTCCTTTATTTTGTATTCTGTATTTATTTATTTATTTATTTATTTATAGATTCTTCTATACCGTGGTACGTATAGCTATACATCACCTCGGTTTACAGTGAAACAATAAATTAGCAACAGGCTTTACATATAACAGTTTACACAGTAAAACATATAACAGCAACAGGCTTTACAGAAAACATTGGGTTTCAAGGGTAATATGCTAACATCATTAACAATCATAACTATAATATTAATAATCAAGTATAACGCAGGAGTAAATTAACTGACCAAGGCAAGACCAAAGTCAAGTTAAAGTCAATATCTAGAGGTGCATAACAGAGGGGGGGGGGGGGGGGGGGTATGTCTTAGAGGCATAATAAATACAATTGGTTAGGAAAATAACCTGGAAAAGGTAAGTAAAAAAATGGGATAGCTGAATTTTAGGATAGATATGTTTCATAGAGTGAAAGCTTGTTCAAACAACCATGTTTTAAGGTTTTGTTTGAACGTTTTGTGACAGGATTCAAGACGCAGGTCCAACGGCATGTTGTTCCAGATATTGATTCCAGCTGTGGAGAATGAGCGGTCTCTGGTGGATACGTGTTTGATGTGTTTTAGAGGATGGACAGCTAATTTCGCTTGGTAGATATTTCTAGTTGGTCTGTTGGAGGTGCGAAAAATGAACTGATCAGAAAACCATTGCATCTCTTGGTTGGGAATTGATTTGTGGATGAGTGAGAGAACTTTATAAGTAATTCTGTGGGATACGGGTAGCCAATGTAGGAACATGAGTGCTGGCGTAATATGTTCATGCCGTCGGGTATTAGTAATTAAACGAGCTGCGGCATTCTGCAACATCTGTAAAGGTTGAATTGTGCTTTTCGGAAGACCCAGTAGTAGTGCATTACAATAGTCTATCTTTGGTAGAATTGTAGCTTGTAACACAGTCCGGAAGTCCTGCGAATGTAATAACGGCTTAATTCTTTTTAGGGTGTGTAACTTGAAGAAGTCACTCTTAATTGTGGTCGAGATGAAGTTTTTCATTGTGAAGTGATCATCAATAATGACCCCAAGGCTGCAAACATGCTTCAGCTTGATATGGTCTGTTGTTGAGGAGGGAGAGTGTGGAGAGTTGGCTGTGGTGTTCTTGTGTGGCGTTATGATGAGGAGTTCGGTCTTGTTGGTGTTGATTGCAAGAAAGTTTTCCATGAGTAGCTTTTTTATTTCGGCAAGTGCTGATTCCCAGGTTTTCATGGCTTTAGAAAGTGAATCATTGATTGGGATAATGATCTGGACGTCGTCAGCGTATATAAAATGACGGAGATCCAATTTCTTCAGAAGTTTACAGAGTGGAGATAGATGTACATTGAATAGGGTTGAAGAAAGGGAGGATCCTTGAGGGACACCTTGTGACAGATTTCTGGGTTTTGATGTATGGTGTCCCATCTTGACACTGTATGTCCTATCTTTCAGGAATGATTGTATCCAGGCTAAGGCAGTGCCGGTGATGCCAATTTGTGATAGGAGAGAGAGGAGTGTAAAGTGGTTGACCGTATCAAATGCTGAAGAGATGTCAAGGAAGGCCAGAATATAAGAGTGACCAGTGTCGAGGGATTTTAGAATGGAGTCTGAAAGGGACACTAGAAGTGTTTCGGTGCTATGGTTCTTCCTAAATCCATATTGCGAGGGGAAGAATAATTGATTTTCCTCTAGAAAGTCAGTTATTTATTTATTTATTTATAGGGTTTATATACCGGAGGTTCCTGTATAAAATACATATCACCCCGGTTTACAAGAAACAAGAACTATCGCTTCATTTAGCGGTTTACATTGAACATTGAACATATTAATTAACATTGAACATTGGACATTGAACATAAACATTGAACATATTAATTAAATTAACGAATTAGTATATATTGCTGACAGTTAATAAATATTACCTAATAAATAAATAGCATGGTTATAAGGTTCTAACATGATTGAATATAATATATATGATTATAAAGGTATAAGATAAATATTATTAAATATTATTAAATATTAATTTTCTTTAAGTTAGTCTGTAGTTAGTTGTTTGTTAATGACCTTTTCTAATATTTTTGATAATAACGGGAAGTTCGATACTGGTCGATAGTTAGCCGGTTCAGATGGATCCAGATCAGCTTTTTTAAGGGTAGGCTTTGAGGGTCTGTCTCTGCTCTGTGTGTGTGACCATGATGAGAGATTCTGCTAGCATGTGGTGTCTGTATAGGGATCTATAGCAATCGGGTTTGTTTTGTTTCCTCAGTAGGTGGTGTATTGTTATCCTAGGACCCAGTGTAATATTTACCCTTGCTTATTCACAGGTAGGGTTATTGTTGTTTGAATCCTTGGTATTATTACTGTTATGTTACGATGGGATTGCAGTATAGATTTTGAGTGTCTTTTTTGTGGGGTTTTGTGTTAGTTCACAATCGGGTGGATTTTAAAAGCCCTGCTCGCGTAAATCCGCCCGGATTTACGTGAGCAGGGCCGGCGCGCGCAGAGCCCCGGGACGCGCGTAGGTCCCGGGGTTTTTGGAAGGGGGCGTGTCGGGGGCGGGACCCGATGACGTGGCGTTTCGGGGGCGGGACCGGGGCGTGGCGCCGGCCCGGGGGCGTGGTCCAGGCCTTCGGACCAGCCCCCGTAGATTTACGTCTGTTTCTCGCAGGCGTAAATCTACGGACAAAGGTAAGGGGGGGGGTTTAGATAGGGCCGGGGGGGTGGGTTAGGTAGAGGAAGGGAGGGGAAGGTGAGGGGAGGGCGAAAGAGAGTTCCCTCCGAGGCTGCTCCGATTTCGGAGCGGCCTCGGAGGGAATGGTGACAGGCTGCGTGGCTCGGCGCGCGCCGGCTGCCCAAAATCGGCAGCCTTGCGCGCGCCGATCCAGGATTTTAGAAGATACGCGCGGTTACGCGCGTATCTTCTAAAATCCAGCGTACTTTTGTTTGCGCCTGGTGCGCTTTTTTTAAAAATCTACCCCAATGTGTCTGGCAGTGGAAGGTGTTTGTGCTGCTGTTACTGTGAGGTGACACCAGAATTTGAAAATATCTTTTAGTATGATGAGCTGTAAGGGAAACATCCAAGCTCCATTGTTTGGGGGAATTTCAGTGGATGCACAGAGTAAGAGAACCGGAGGTGCAGGATTTATATTGATATTCTGTCCCTTCCTATATATTCCAGACTTCACTCTCCTAGCCATATAGAATTAGTTGAATGAGGCTATCAAATAATTTTATAGTGTGAAACTGGCCAGCTTTTTAAAATTACGCAGAAGACCGTTTGGACCTTTTTATTAATACTTTTTTTAAGTAACCAATTTGAAAGCAGGATCCATGCTATAGAGGTGGGTGTGATGAAGAAATGTCATTTTGGCTCCCCCCCCCCCCCAATTCTTCTGTCTCGAGACACCACAGATTTTCTGTGACCTTAAGCATTAGTACAAGAAGGATTAGGGGGGGGGGGGGGATGCTGGAGAGGCACACAAATGCATTGGCCCCTGGGTGCCGAGACCCTTGGTGCGCCACTGGGTGCGAACCATATGGGGCCGCAAGAGGTGGCAAAGAGGAGTGGAGATTTGTCGGGCCGCAAGCAGTGCCCAACCTGCTTGCGACCCAGAAAACCACTCAGTCAGCGGGCGTGATCGAGAATGAGGTAGGATTCAGGGCCGAGACCAGGGGGTGGCGGAGCAACCAGGGGGGGATGGGGGGCACTGCCCTTTAACATAATTCTTTTCAAGATTTCATATGGTGGAAAGCATAAAAAGGCAAATTGTAGGAAGTGCTTGCCTCCCTCCAGCAGTCATACATCTACAGACGAGAATAATAAAACAACAACAATAAGAAAGTAATTTTCCTCAGTAGGAAAAATGACATCGGGGCTCATCCGGTTTCCAGGCAGCAGTCAGAGAGATGTGAAAAGCATGTTATACTGTTCTCCATGCTGGTTGGAACATTTTTCTCAGATGCTAGGATTGCTCGTGAGCGCCACCTTCAGTGCTGGGGCACACTTTTCTGAACTCCAAGCCACGGTCCTATCAAATGTTCTGTTCTTTGAGACAGCCATGTGGAATCTCCTGCCATACTGTGAGACACAATTCAGAGGAATCTGCCTTTGAGCTGTCCGAGGCAGTCCAGGGGAACGTTTCTCTGTACTGTGAGGCACAGGACAGTGGGGAATGCTCTCCTACAGCAATCCTGGATATCACGAGGTAAATATTCAGCAGAACGGTGTGCAATAAAGTTACATGCTTTAGCCATATATTGCGTGAAACATACTCGGTGATTTTTCTGACCAGACTTGCATGGCTAACTTTAAGCAGGCGGCGCTGAATATCAGAGCTCACTGGCTAAAGTTTAGCCGCACCCTGAAACACTGCCAGTGCCGCCTTTTTTTACTAGGCTAAATTTTGTATGGGTATTGAGTTACCCAGACTAAATTAAGCCAGGAGCAGGAAGAAATTTTTAAATCTCAGTTTTTTTCCAGGTATCTCCAAAAGTTATCTGGACAAATACATTGAATATTGGCCTCCATACTTATTAATATGTACTTTGTTTTGTGTATGTGTGTGTATATGCAATGTGTGTATATATAGTAGGGATGTGAATCGTTTTCCATATCGTCTTAACGATAGAAATCGTGTGGCAGGGCAAGAAAATCGTCTTAGGCACGATTTTTTAGTTAAAAAATCGTTAAAAATCGTTTTTTCCGATTAGTGCGCACTAACTGGGAGTTAGTGCGCACTAACTGAAAATGATACAATTTGACACTTTTCAGGTCAGTTAAGGTCAGTTTAGGAATGAATATGTATTCCTATTGGCTGCCCTCTTATTTATTCATGTTACCAAGTTTCCTACTGACAGTATATAGGGGATGGGAAATGGAAACAGTTGGTAGCTTGACAAAACAAGTAATGTGATCAGTCAATGTGACTAGAACTTGTGCCCTAACCCTGATACCAGGGGTATTGTGATCTTCCTGCACACAGTGCCCTATCCCTATTAATACCAGGAGTGTTGTGATCTTCCTGCACACAGTGCCCTATCCCTAATACCAGGGGTGTTGTGATCTTCCTGCACACAGTGCCCTATTCCTGATACTGGGGGTGTTGTGATCTTCCTGCACACAGTGCCCTATTCCTGATACCGGGGGTGTTGTGATCTTCTTGCACACATCCCGGTATCAGGGATAGGGCACTGCATGCAGGAAGATCACAACACTCCTGGTATTAATAGGGATAGGGCACTGCATGCAGGAAGATCACAACACTCCTGGTATTAATAGGGATAGGGCACTGCATGCAGGAAGATCACAACACCCCTGGTATCAGGGATAGGGCACTGTGTGCAGGAAGATCACAATACCCCGGAGGAGTGAGGGTCAGGCAGCTCCCCCCTGTCTGTGAAGCCAGCCTCTCACTAGTAATGCAGGGAGGGAGCTGTCTCAGACTTCACCATCCTCCCCCCCCCCCCCTCACCCACACACCATTCACTAGCTGGGACATGGGGGAAGTCAGGAGTGAGGGTCAGGCAGCTCCCCCCTGTCTGTGAAGCCAGCCTCTCACTAGTAATGCAGGGAGGGAGCTGTCTCAGACTTCACCATCCTCCCCCCCCCCCTCACCCACACACCATTCACTAGCTGGGACATGGGGGAAGTCAGGAGTGAGGGTCAGGCAGCTCCCCCCTGTCTGTGAAGCCAGCCTCTCACTAGTAATGCAGGGAGGGAGCTGTCTCAGACTTCACCATCCTCCCCCCCCCCCTCACCCACACACCATTCACTAGCTGGGACATGGGGGAAGTCAGGAGTGAGGGTCAGGCAGCTCCCCCCTGTCTGTGAAGCCAGCCTCTCACTAGTAATGCAGGGAGGGAGCTGTCTCAGACTTCACCATCCTCCCCCCCCCCCCCTCACCCACACACCATTCACTAGCTGGGACATGGGGGAAGTCAGGAGTGAGGGTCAGGCAGCTCCCCCCTGTCTGTGAAGCCAGCCTCTCACTAGTAATGCAGGGAGGGAGCTGTCTCAGACTTCACCATCCTCCCCCCCCCCCCCTCACCCACACACCATTCACTAGCTGGGACATGGGGGAAGTCAGGAGTGAGGGTCAGGCAGCTCCCCCCTGTCTGTGAAGCCAGCCTCTCACTAGTAATGCAGGGAGGGAGCTGTCTCAGACTTCACCATCCACCCCCCCCCCCTCACCCACACACCATTCACTAGCTGGGACATGGGGGAAGTCAGGAGTGAGGGTCAGGCAGCTCCCCCCTGTCTGTGAAGCCAGCCTCTCACTAGTAATGCAGGGAGGGAGCTGTCTCAGACTTCACCATCCTCCCCCCCCCCCCTCACCCACACACCATTCACTAGCTGGGACATGGGGGAAGTCAGGAGTGAGGGTCAGGCAGCTCCCCCCTGTCTGTGAAGCCAGCCTCTCACTAGTAATGCAGGGAGGGAGCTGTCTCAGACTTCACCATCCTCCCCCCCCCCCCCTCACCCACACACCATTCACTAGCTGGGGCATGGGGGAAGTCAGGAGTGAGGGTCAGGCAGCTCCCCCCCTGTCTGTGAAGCCAGCCTCTCACTAGTAATGCAGGGAGGGAGCTGTCTCAGACTTCACCATCCTCCCCCCCCCCCTCCCCCACACACCATTCACTAGCTGGGACATGGGGGAAGTCAGGAGTGAGGGTCAGGCAGCTCCCCCCTGTCTGTGAAGCCAGCCTCTCACTAGTAATGCAGGGAGGGAGCTGTCTCAGACTGGTATCAGGGTTAGGGCACTGTGTGCAGGAAGATCACAACACTCCTGGTATTAATAGGGATAGGGCACTGTAAGAGATGACTGTAGTAGATTGAATAAAGATCTGATGTTTCTGCTCTCCTCACACCAAACAAAAACAACACACAAGCAGAGAAGCCCTTCTTACAAAGCTGAGCTAGTGAGTTAAGTAGGAGGAAAAGTAAACATACTGGTGCCAGTGTGGCTACTTAAAAAATACACTTACCAACAATCAATTACATATATTTGAACTGTGTACAGTTCCAGCCAGGACCACCTTTCTAAAATGCACAGTGATTGGCAAATTCAACATGCACTAGCATTTCAGGTGCCTGCTAACAAAAATAATAAACAAACAAGTTCTAGTCAGGTGAGTGCTGATCATTACATTACTTTTTTTGTCAAGCTTCCAACTGTTTCCATTTCACATCCCCCCAACCATATTGGTAACATCAATAGATAAGAGCACAGCCAGCCAATAGGAATACATACATACATATTCATTCCTAAGTGACCTTTACTGACCTGGGAAGTGTGAACACTTTGTTTCATTTTCTGTTGGTGTTCGTTAGTTTCCAGTTCCATTTCCCATCCCCCCAACCATCACCTCAGTGGTAACCTTGGTAACATCAATAGATAAGAGGGCAGCCAGCCAATAGGAACACATATTCATTCCTAACTGACCTTCAGTGACCTGGAAAGTGTTTATTTGTATCATTTTCAGTTAGTGCGCACTAAATCGAGTTAGTGCGCACTAACGGGGAGTTAGTGCGCACTAACTCGAGTTAGTGCGCACTATCACGATTTAACGATTTTTAACGATAAATCGTTAGAATTTCTATTGTATCGTGTTCTATAACGATTTAAGACGATATAAACATTATCGGACGATAATTTTAATCGTTGAAAAACGATTCACATCCCTAGACTACATTAGAAAAACAAACCTAGGGGTGGGAGGGAGTTAAACAGTTTAAACCTAGGTCAAGCTGGGTAGAGCAGGACACTTTCTGAAACTTTACCAGTCATTTAGCTATTAAATGTTCCCACACACTTATGTCCCAATATTAAACAGATTATTAAAGACAGCTATACAATAAGAGAGATACTGGGTTGTTGTATTTTTTGGTGGTTTTTTTGAATCTTAAAGCAAACCCATAGCTAGAAACCACACAAATTAATATACAATAACTAGAACTAGAAGAGAAAGGGATAATGAAAGCACAGAGCAGTATTTATACGCAGAAGCTTCTACAATATAATAAATTAATAACGCTTTGCAGCTTATCTGCACTGGAAACAGGTAACAACAGGTATAACAACCTAAAAGGCTCCCTTTTGTAATCATTTACTCCAGCTTCATACAACTAAATGTTAGAGATGCAATATGATTTGTTTAATAAAAAGAGGACAAGGTTTGAAAACTTGAAAAAGAACCAAAGATGTGTCATTTTGTTTAAAGAAGGAAGGCTTTGACTTGCAAATGTGAAGTTGTATGCAGACAGAGTAAGTTGAGTTGTTTTTTAATCACTTTATTAAATAGCCTGGTTGAGATACAATCTTGAACAAAATAAGTATAGGACAATTTATTCAGTAGTTTTTGAAAGAATGCATCAACAAAAGTTCAAACTGTTCCTTAAAGCATAAATTATTTAATATGTTTAATTTTTAAATAAGAGTTGGCACTGAAGCACACTAAAAAAAAAAAAAGAGTACAAGCACTGTAATTTGTATTTGTAGCAAGCTACTATAACCCTGGTTACTGCCCCCATGAGCTTATCTTATGTTGGAGCCTTACAATGTGGACCAAGCTGCGTCTGGATTGAGTGAGGTGTTTTGGACCTATCAAAATGGGGTTATCAACCCTCAGAGACTGTAAGCCACCGCAGCCAACATGAAAAAATATAAAAATATGTCAAAAACCTGTTGAATCTGTGCACCTTTGGGATGAGGCAAAAAAGGCTCTACCTGCAGAGAGGCGCCCTACAGGTTCCCACTATTGGCAGGCAGACCCAGGTGAAGCACAGACCAGTCAGGTCCTTCATCTGTACCAGCCCACGTTTCCATCGGGTTGAGCCTTTGGATGCTGGGGCTGACAGGACTTAAGTGGAGTCTTTGCTGATGGAAGATGAAGTGGTCTGTAGTAGCTAGAGTCATAAGAAGGTGGCAGACACGTGTATCCGAGGTCCAGGCAATGGTCAAAGGCAGGCAGCAGCCAGGCGTATCCGAGGTCTAGGACGGAGGTCAAACCAGGGATCTAAGAGAGAAGAGCAACGGTTAGGCAGGCTAGGAAGGCAAGGATAAGCACAAGCAGAAATGTGGATGGAACAGACTGGAGTGAAGACAGAAGACAAACTGAAGATAGCTGGACAAGGACAAAAGACAAGCTGGATGAAGACTGAAATGCTGGGAAGCAACATGCACTACTAGCAAGTAGTTGGACCTATTGCTGAGACAGTGAGGGAAGGAGAGAGTGAGCCCTTTATAGGGCTTGGTGTGTGATGTCATCAGCAGGTACCATGGACTTTTCCCGTCACAGGCCCTTTAAATGGGGCAGGTCGGGCGCACACATGCCTGAGGAGGAATGCAGCAGGATGCGGTTGGTCGCATCCTTCAATTTGAGGAGCTGAGGCGTCCTGTGAATTCGGAGCAGAATGTCTTGATGTGCGGTGGTTCAGAGTCACTAGGCCATGTCAGAAGTTGGCAGCAATGGCCAGGCCAGGGAGGTGAGTTCAGTGGTTCATACAGGCAGCTCGCGGACCAGCAAAAGTAACAGTACCCTCCCTCTTAAACACCTTCCCTGAGGTCCTGTGTTTTCTGGGGTAATGTTGGTGAAAGTCTTTCAAGAGGTTGGTGTCCAGTATGTTGGAGGATGGCTCCCATGAATTTTATTCTGGGCCCTAGTTTTTCCAAGAGATTAAATATTCACATTTGTTCCCCCTCCAGTGGGAGTTCATAATCTATTGGACTTCATATATATCGTCTTCCTCAGTACCGACTTCCTGAGGTTCAGGCAGGTCTCTGGAGGGCCATGAAAGCACCACCAGTTTAAGCAAGGAAACATGGAAGATATTATGGAACTTTAGCGTGGTTGGCAATTTTAGCTGGTATGTGACAGAACCCACTTATGGAAGCACAGGGAATGATTCAACAAAGCGCGGGGCAAGGCGCATAGAAGGGAGTCACAGGCGTAAGTGCCCAATACACAACCAAACCTTTTCTCCTTCTTTGAAATGAGGAGCTGGCCTTCTTCGGGAGTCTGCTGTCTTCTTGGTTTGGGCAGCGGCTTTCTCAATCTACTGATTGATCTGTTCCCATTATTCATGCAATTCTTGGGTGGAGAGTTGAGCCACTGGAGAGGGCACTGTAACAGGCAGTGGCAGAGGAGGCAGAATTTGTTTTCCATAACCAGCTGGAAGGGTGAGGAGCCTGTGGATGCATTAATATAGTTGTTATGGGCAAATTCGGCCCACAGTAAGAGGGTAGCCCAGTTATCCTGGCGCTCACTGAAATAGGAGTGAAGGAAGGTTTTAAGGGCACGATTAGTAAGTTCCACTTGACCGTTGCCTTGTGGGTGATAAGCTGTAGTGTAGTTGAGCATAATACCAAAGTTTTTCAAAGAGAGCACCAGTACCCCATGGTGAACTGAACTCCTCTATCTGATAGTATATGCTTAGGAAGGCCATGCAGATGAAAGATGTGGAGAGTGACGAGGTACACTAACTCCAAAGTGGAAGGAAGGTCTGATAAGGGAATGAAGTGTTCCAACTTCTAAAATCGATCAACCATCATCCAAATCACGGAGGTAGTGTTAGAGATGGGCAGGTCCATGACAAAGTCGATAGATAGGTGGGTCCAGGGTTCCCTGGTGGCTGGCAACAGCTGTAACAGATCCCAGGGTCAGTCAGGCAGCGTTCTTTGCTGTGTGCAAGTGGAACATGAGTCAACATAGGTCTTGAACTCTTGCTTCATTTGGGGCCACCAATAGTGTCATTGAATCAATTAAAGAGTTCCTGCCCATCCAGGGTAACCTGTGACATGGGAGTCATAAGCCCATTGCAACACTGTCTCATGCAATCTAGAAGGTATGACTGTCTTCTCTGGAGGGACGGGTACCATAGTGGCTAGGAGTATCTTAGAGTGATCGATGATGTGCCTGGGAGGTTCTGGAACACCTTCGGTCTGGAAGGAGCAAGAGAGGACGTCTGCCCATTGGTTCTTGCGTACTGGGCGATACCGTAACTAAAATCAAAGCAAGCAAAGAAAAAAGACCAATGGACCTGTTTTGCATTATGCTGCTGGGCTTGATATAGGTGTTCCAGATTCTTGTGGTCTGTATATATTGAAACACGGTGTGAGGAGATGTCACCATTCCTCACGAGCTAATTTAATGGCCAAGAGCTCTCGATCCCCAATGCTATAATTGTGTTCAGCCAGGGAGAACTTCTTAGAAAAGAAGGAACATGGACGGAGTACCCCTTCTGTAGTGTGTTGGCTGAGAATAACGGTCCTTCTTATTGATGGTGTTCAGACCACAGTAGTCTATTTACTGCCTGAGGAATCCATCTTTCTTTGCAACAAAGAAGAACCCAGCCCCTGCCGAGGAGGAAGAAGGGCAGATAAATCCACATTCTAGATTCTCCTTAATGTATTGGACATGGCCTGAGTCTCGTGGAGTGACAGTGGTTAAACCTGTCCATGTGGAGACATGACTCATGTGATGA
This sequence comes from Rhinatrema bivittatum, assembly GCF_901001135.1. Lineage (NCBI taxonomy): Eukaryota > Metazoa > Chordata > Amphibia > Gymnophiona > Rhinatrematidae > Rhinatrema > Rhinatrema bivittatum. The sequence continues at coordinate 56,513 of NW_021821245.1, forward strand.
GCTCAGTGCTGCAGACATCAGTGCGATGAGAAAGCAGTACTTCAGCACTCTTTTTAGAGACAATATCCTTGTAATCCGCATACTGAGGCAGAAGTCCCGGAAGTAGGAAAGCCACAGTCACTGGACAAGGGGGTTCAACCCTCACCAAACAGGAGCCTGTACAGCTGTGGCCCCAGCAGGTGGGTTGTAAGGTTAACCAGTCGAAATGTGATTGATTCTGTGGGAGCCATGGCAGTCCTAGTATGATAGGATGGATGGCCCTGGAAATCACTTGAAGATTGATGTTTTTCCATGTGCAGGAGTCCAGTGCATAAGGCCACAGGTACCAAGATCATGGTAACATGGCCTGGAAGTGGATCTCTGTAGACTGAAGAAATAAGCAAAGGAGAAGTCATCTGGACCATGGGAATCTGGAGTTGGTTGACTAGTTTCTTTAGGATGAAGTTTCCTCCAGAGCCAGAGTCTACAAAGGCCTGTGTAGAAAAACGAATGGAACCCAATTCCAGTGTGACCAATAGAAGTAGTTGGTGAGCCGGAATGGTGAGGCCTAGGGTCATCTCCCTGAAGGACCCTAGGCGTTTAAGTTTCCTGACCTCTGTGGACATTGAGCCATAAGATGGCCTTGGGCAGTGCAGTACAGATACCCTGTTGTCTGTGACAGAGCCTCTCTTCTGGAGCCTAGCAGCAGCATCCCAACTGCATTGGCTCTTCTGGAAGAGGAGAGGTTAATGGTGCAGCAGCCAGGGGTGAGAGTGGCTGTTGAAATCGGGGTACCAATGAGTCATTCCTTCTTGCAGGACAGACCCCTTGAGGCCTTGACTGCAAACGACAATCTATTTTGCTGGCCAGGGCAATGAGAGCCTCAAGGAAGGTTGGAAGATCCCGGGCAGCGAGCTTGTCTTTGATTTTCCCGGAGAGACCTAAGAATATGGCAACTAAACTATCCTCTCACCAGTTCACCTTGGAAGCCAGCGTCCGGAATTCCACTGCATATTCAGCCAAAGCTTAGGAGCCTTGTCAGAGGTGTAGCAGATCAGAGGTCATTGCTGCTGCACGACCTGACTCCTTGAAGACAGTGCGAAACTGCTCCATGAATTGCTGCAGGTTGAGGGGAGAAGCCCAGGCCAGTGCTCTTCTATGAAGCAGGGAGATAATTTATTTATTTATTTGGCCATTTTATATACCATTGTTCCAAATAAAAGATCACAACGGTTTACAACATGACATACATATTATAGATCGACATGTACATTGACTGGAAGAGATCAGAAACGTATATTTTAAATGACTTTGAACTTGAGGGTGTATGCTCTGAGTTCAGATTATTTTAAGTTAGGTTATAGGCATTTTGAAATAACCATGTTTTTAAGTTACGTTTGAATTTCTTTGTGTCTGGAGTCAGTCGTAGAGATTCAGGCAGACAGTTCCATAATTTTGGGCCTGCTATTGAGAACACATGGTCTCTTATTTTAGTTAGGTGAGTGTTCTGTAATGATGTCACAGCTAGTAATCCTTTGTTTTGAGATCTTAATGATCTCTGTGGCTTGTATGATTGTTGAGCTACACCTATCAAGCCAGAGTTGTCAGAGTGGATGATGGCGTGTATTAATGTTAGGACTTTGTAGTTGATATGGGATTGAACAGGTAGCCAGTGAAGAGTTATCAGAGAGTGTGAGATGTGATTGAATTTCCTCGATCCTGTTAAGAGTCTAGCAGCAGTATTTTGTAGAGATGTGAATCGGAACCAGAATCGGTTCGGATTGCAGTTCCGATTCACATCTCTAGTATTTTGTAATAATTGTATTTTTTTTAGAAGACAGTTGGGTACTCCGAGTAGCAGAGAGTTACAGTAGTCAAAGTTTGAGAAGATGAGGGTCTGCAGGACCATGCGGAAGTCTGCGTGAGTCAGTAAAGGTTTCGGTCTATGTAGTAACCGCAGTTTGGCATAGCCAGATTTGATTAATTTATTTACGTGCTTATCCATTGTTAGGAACTCATCAATCTGTATACCTAAGTCTTATACTTGGCCAAAGGGTATAATATTAAAGTTACCCAGATCAAGTGTTTGAGGAGTCACTATAGGTAGATTTCTTCTTAACAGAATGACTTCAGCTTTTTTAGTGTTTAGAGTTAGTTGAGTTTAGACAGTTCATCTTGTATAGTCTTCATATGTGAGGCGAGAGTCAGCCTTGCATTTTCAATGGATTTGTGGCATGGAATATAAAACTGAATGTCGTTGGCGTATAAGTGGAATGTGATACCTAAGTCAGATAGTAATTTACACAGGGGGAGCATGTAGATGTTGAATAGAGTTGCTGAGACAGCTGAGCCCTGGGGAACACCTGCATCAGTCGGGAAGGTGTCTGACATATGGTTGCCCAGTTTGACTCGGAAAGTTCTTTTTGATAGAAAGGAGGTGACCTACTTGATTACATAACCATCAATTTCAATTTTTGTTCATCTGCTGGCATAGTAGGGCATTGTCAACTGTGTCAAAGGTTGCCATTAGGTCAAGAAGAACCAGAAAGTAAAATTTGTCATTGTTAAATCCCCATAATATGGGGACTGTTAAGGATATGAGTAAAGTCTTGGTTGAGCGATTCTTCCTGAACCTGAATTGATTTGGATATAGGATGTGATGGTCATCTAGATAGTCTTCTAGTTGTGATAAACTGCTTTTTCAAGAATTTTTGAGAGAAAGGTCAGGTTGGATATTGGTCTATAGTTTTCCCAACTGTCAGAACTGCTGGTATTATTTTTTAAAATAGGTTTTATCACCGCTTGTTTCGCCAAATCAGGAACTAAGCTTTCCGAAAGTGATTGATTGATTAAAGATGTGATTGTTGGAGTGATAGTGCTATGTGTTAGTTTTGGTTATTGGGGAACAGTAGAGCCTCTAACTGGAAGTGCATTCTGCACTGGTTCAAGAATCCCCGACACTACTTAGGATCACAAGCATAGCAGGATGGAGCTGGTAGCTGAGGAGCTGGCTGACTGGCTACTGGTGGAGGTAGCGGTACTGGTGTCGGTGGAGGCGATACTACAGGAGTAGTTAAGGAGTGGTGATCCGGTCCATATTGGTGGCCAGCAGCTCCAGAGAACTTTTTAGATCTTGAAGCCTTGAGGTTATACCTGGGATGGCCTGCAGTGATGTCAAGTCATGGACTTAGCAAACTGTTACGTCTGTCAACCTTTGGGCTGAGGCAAGAAAGGTTCTACCTGCAGGGAAGAGCCCTGCAGATTCCCACCCTGCAGATTCCCACCATTGGCAGATGGAACCAGTTGAAGTAGAGACCAGGCAGGACCTTTACCTATACCAGCCTACATTCCCATCAGGTTGAGCATTTGGGTGCCGGGGCCAGCAGAATTTAGGTGGGGTCTCTGCTGATGACAGATGAGGTGGTCCGTAGTAGCTAGGGTCATAGGCAGGTGGCAGTCAGATGTATCCAAGGTCCAGGCAATGGTCAGAGGTAGGCAGCAGTCAGGCATATCCGAGGTCCAAGCATTGGTCAGAGACAGGCAGAGATCAGGTATAACCAAGGTCAAGGCCAAGGACAAACCAGGTATCTCTCCAAGAGAAGAGAAGAGGGACGGATAGGCAGGGCAGACAGGCAAGGACAAGCACAAGTGGGAACGTGGATGGAACAGAATGAAGACAGAATCCAAACCGAAGACAGCTGGACGAGGACTGAAGACAAGCTGGATGAAGACTGAATACAAGCTAGATGAGGAATGAAGACAAATAGGATAAAGACTGAAACACTGGAAAGCAACACACACTACTAGCAAGTTGTTGGACCTGTTGCTGAGGCAGTAAGGGAAGAAGAGAGTGATCTTGGCATGTGATGTCATCAGCAGATGCTGCGGAGCTTTTCCCGCTGCAGGCCCTTTAAATGGGGGGAAGTCAGGCACGCACACCTAAGGAGGAGCACAGCAGGATGGGGTCGATGGTATCCTGCCACATGAGGAGCTAATGGCATCCTGCTGAGTCAGAGCATGGCATCCTATTACGCAGAGGCCCAGCAGCACTAGGCCATGTCAGAAGTTGGCAGCGATGGCCCAGCCAGGAAGGTGAATATGGCGGTTCACATGGAAGCTCAACTTTGAGGTTATTTTCCTCCTGATTTTTAAATATTGAATTGGTTTTGAACATATTCTATTTTTCTAAAGAAGAGAAAGGAAATATTCAGTGGGCTGTCTCTGTTATGTTATGATCCTATCACAGAGCCATCCCCAGGCTTCAGTGTTTTTCTCAGTTTCCTCCCACATATGTAGGTAAAGTAGACCAACAGAGAGAGAGAGAGAAGGCAAAAAAGTGTTAAACTGAAAAAAAAAATGATAGCAAGAAAAAAAAGTAGAAGGCAAGCTTATGGCTGCTTTTACCTTTTATTTTTATAAAAATGTATGAAGTGCTGTGCAAGAGGCAGTGCCTGCCCTATGTATGAAGTGCTGTGCAAGAGGCAGTGCCTGCCCTATGTATGAAGTGCTGTGTAAGAGGCAGTGCCTGCCCTATGGAGCTTACAAACCAATCAAAACTTATATACAAGACAAATAAAAGGCTTCAGAAAATGTTATTACAGTAAATGTGGCCAGACTCAACAAGGCTATGATCAGAGGGAGTCAGAGTTTAAGAGGAAGGAGTGGAAGAGTATAGGTCTGGTGAGACCTTTGATACTTTCAGTTCTGTTACTCTTTGCCATGGATGCAGTAGTAAATTCTCACTCTCTTTGGGCTGGACGTGTTACAGCAGCCCCATTTATTACACTGCCAACTTTTCCTGATATTTTGTGTCACAGCTGCTGCAGTGTAACTGCAGCTTACTCGGTAAGAAGTGATTGCTCTCTCTCTGAGAACACTGAATTCCTTTTTACTTAGTTTAATAGGATATTTCACATTAAAATGCCATTCAGCTCCTGTCATCACTGTACATTAATGCAAGAGGTGAAAGATGGCTTGAACCTTGGGACTATTTTGTTCTCCCAGTCTGGCATATTCTGTACATCGAACTCTCCATGGATACGTTTTCTTTTTTCTTTTTTTTTGTTTACTCTAATTACATTAAATACTGACTCAATCATTCCTGACTAGCTCAATTATTTATTCTTAGATCTGCACTAGCCACCACCAGAATTGGTGAGCTGTGATACTACAGCATATTAAGAAGACTGCCTTGCATATGAGAAAGGAATTATCAACAAAATGATTGAGAGAATTATAAATAACAGTTGAAGAGGACATCCCACAGAATGCCATGAGGACAGAACAATGTCTCAGAGATCTTGGAAGAACACACCACAAGATTGTCTCTCATAATGTAGAGGAACACTCTGCAAAATTATGTCCTACAGTCAAAAGAACATTCTAGAAAACTGACAGATGGGAGGCACTTATAGACTAACCAATTTATTAAGGCTTGAGCTTTTGAGGACCAGGCTCCACTTTGTCGAATGCATCGACGAAGTGAACTCTGGTCCTCAAAATTCATGCCGCCTGCTCAAAAGCTCGTGCACCTGCTTCTGTCATTTGTGCTAGAACAGATTACTACAGCTACCCCACTGAAGATTCTAGAAAAATGTTTCACAGTACAGATATATTGTTAGTTCAATAAAAAGGTTGACCCTTCTATCTACAGCACAGAGGAACATACAGAACACACCACATGAATGACTCACAGCTCAGAGGAACATTCTTTAGGGCTGTGCTTTACAGGACAAAGAAACATTCTACAGAACAGTGTCTCACAATATAGAGGAACGTTGTGCACAAGGCCACTTTTAACTATAGGTAAAAGAGGCCATCACATTTGGCCCTACCTAGTAAGGCAGGGGGTCCCATTTCATGAGCACACAGGGCTCTGTCCCTATGGCTATACTGGCCAGTATCCTGAATCTCAGGCAGCAGACAACAGTCTATTGCTTCCTACTGCTGTTCCTTCCCTTCCAGGTAGTGTGCAGGAGGGGAAAATGTGAGCCTGAAGGAGAAAATGCAAAGCAAAGAAAAGCCACTCTGATCCCTACTCCAGTCCCTCTCTTCTTCTCTTTTCTCCCTCTCCTCCAGTCTGCAGGGAACAGAAGGGGAAGGGTGAGAGGCTGGAGTGGACGGCAGGTCAAAGGAGAATTCCGTTTTTGTGTGCATATTTTTTTTTCTAATTTTGTGCTCACTTAAAGGTGAATTTCAAAAGCCCGGCACGCTTCAAAATCAGGAGATAAGCACACAAGTCTGGCTTGTGCACGCCCACTGAATTTTAAAAGCCGCCCAGAGATGCACGTGTATCTCCCACTGCGCACACATCTCAAAATTTTTCGAAAAGGGGCAGAGAATGGGCATGTTCTAGGCGGGACATGGGCGTTTCAGGGCATGGCCAAGAGATGTGCACGTAAATAATTATGCGCCTGAGTGTGCACCCACTGCCATGGAGGAGGTGTAAGTTTAAAAATAAAAAGAAAGAGCCATTTCTCAGGGGATTAAAGGGTCTGGGGTAACTGCAGGGGAGTGCAGACTATCAAACCAGGGGGGTTTGGAGGGCCTACCTGTTAACTGGGCAAACTGGTGGATGAACTGGTGAAACTGGCAATGGCGGCGCATGCCCCTTTTAAAATTCCTTGACTTATGCAGTGGAAGCAGGATTTATGTGCACAGGCGTGCACCCACTTAAAATTGGGCGCCCAATTGCATGCGGTCAGGCTATTCTATAATACATTATTTTATAGCATTCTAGAATGTTATAACATTGACTCGTATTTGGACGTGCACCGGCACACACGCGCCAAATTGCACCTGCACGCTGGTTTGAAAGTTATCGTCTAATTCTGTATTTGGAGAGGGTCTGTGCTCTGTGTGTGTGATCGAGGGTGTTATTTGTATGGATCTGTAGCAGTCCAGCTTATTCTGTTTTCCCAATAGGAGATTTCCTATGGCCCAGTGGAATATTTACATATAGGTTTGTTGCTGTGTGAGTTCTGAAAGTTAGGGCTGTTTTGATACTGCAGGTTTGCTATATATATTCAAAATGATTGATTTGCAGAGTTTTGTATTACTTCACAAAATATCTGGTAATGGAGAGAGCTGTTACTGAGGTGAGAATAGAATTTGACATTTTTTTCTATGATGGCTAGTAAGGGGAAACATTCAAGTTCAGCCCAGTCAGCTATTTCAGAGATTTATGCAGTGTGGAATTTTTAAAATCTATAAATTTATGTATTTCTTGATTTTTTTTTTTTTTTGCAGTCTACCCCCAAAAATCACATATGATAAATTAATCAGCCACTGTGACATCATTTCTGAAACATATTTGTATTTTATATATATACACATCTATATATTAGGGATGTGAATCGTTTTTCAACGATTAAAATTATCGTCCGATAATGTTTATATCGTCTTAAATCGTTATAGAACACGATACAATAGAAATTCTAACGATTTATCGTTAAAAATCGTTAAATCGTGTTAGTGCACACTAACGGGAGTTAGTGCGCACTAACTCCCTGTTAGTGCGCACTAACTCGATTTAGTGCGCACTAACTGAAAATGATACAAATAAACACTTTCCAGGTCACTGAAGGTCAGTTAGGAATGAATATGTGTTCCTATTGGCTGGCTGCCCTCTTATCTATTGATGTTACCAAGGTTACCACTGAGGTGATGGTTGGGGGGATGTGAAATGGAACTGGAAACTAACGAACACCAACAGAAAATGAAACAAAGTGTTCACACTTCCCAGGTCAGTAAAGGTCACTTAGGAATGAATATGTATGTATGTATTCCTATTGGCTGGCTGTGCTCTTATCTATTGATGTTACCAAGGCTAACACTGAGGTAATGGTTGGGGGGATGTGAAATGGAAACAGTTGGAAGCTTGACAAAAAAAGTAATGTAATGATCAGCACTCACGTGACTAGAACTTGTTTGTTTATTATTTTTGTTAGCAGGCACCTGAAATGCTAGTGCATGTTGAATTTGCCAATCACTGTGCATTTTAGAAAGGTGGTCCTGGCTGGAACTGTACACAGTTCAAATATATGTAATTGATTGTTGGTAAGTGTATTTTTTAAGTAGCCACACTGGCACAAGTATGTTTACTTTTCCTCCTACTTAACTCACTAGCTCAGCTTTGTAAGAAGGGCTTCTCTGCTTGTGTGTTGTTTTTGTTTGGTGTGAGGAGAGCAGAAACATCAGATCTTTATTCAATCTACTACAGTCATCTCTTACAGTGCCCTATCCCTATTAATACCAGGAGTGTTGTGATCTTCCTGCACACAGTGCCCTAACCCTGATACCAGTCTGAGACAGCTCCCTCCCTGCATTACTAGTGAGAGGCTGGCTTCACAGAAAGGGGGGAGCTGCCTGACCCTCACTCCTGACTTCCCCCATGTCCCAGCTAGTGAATGGTGTGTGGGTGAGGGGGGGGGGGGAGGATGGTGAAGTCTGAGACAGCTCCCTCCCTGCATTACTAGTGAGAGGCTGGCTTCACAGACAGGGGGGAGCTGCCTGACCCTCACTCCTGACTTCCCCCATGTCCCAGCTAGTGAATGGTGTGTGGGTGAGGGGGGGGGAGGATGGTGAAGTCTGAGACAGCTCCCTCCCTGCATTACTAGTGAGAGGCTGGCTTCACAGACAGGGGGGAGCTGCCTGACCCTCACTCCTGACTTCCCCCATGTCCCAGCTAGTGAATGGTGTGTGGGTGAGGGGGGGGGGGGGAGGATGGTGAAGTCTGAGACAGCTCCCTCCCTGCATTACTAGTGAGAGGCTGGCTTCACAGACAGGGGGGAGCTGCCTGACCCTCACTCCTGACTTCCCCCATGTCCCAGCTAGTGAATGGTGTGTGGGTGAGGGGGGGGGGAGGAGGATGGTAAAGTCTGAGACAGCTCCCTCCCTGCATTACTAGTGAGAGGCTGGCTTCACAGACAGGGGGGAGCTGCCTGACCCTCACTCCTGACTGCCCCCATGTCCCAGCTAGTGAATGGTGTGTGGGTGAGGGGGGGGGGGAGGATGGTGAAGTCTGAGACAGCTCCCTCCCTGCATTACTAGTGAGAGGCTGGCTTCACAGACAGGGGGGAGCTGCCTGACCCTCACTCCTGACTTCCCCCATATCCCAGCTAGTGAATGGTGTGTGGGTGGGGGGGGGGGGGAGGATGGTGAAGTCTGAGACAGCTCCCTCCCTGCATTACTAGTGAGAGGCTGGCTTCACAGACAGGGGGGAGCTGCCTGACCCTCACTCCTGACTTCCCCCATATCCCAGCTAGTGAATGGTGTGTGGGTGAGGGGGGGGGGGAGGATGGTGAAGTCTGAGACAGCTCCCTCCCTGCATTACTAGTGAGAGGCTGGCTTCGCAGACAGGGGGGAGCTGCCTGACCCTCACTCCTGACTTCCCCCATATCCCAGCTAGTGAATGGTGTGTGGGTGAGGGGGGGGGGGAGGATGGTGAAGTCTGAGACAGCTCCCTCCCTGCATTACTAGTGAGAGGCTGGCTTCACAGACAGGGGGGAGCTGCCTGACCCTCACTCCTGACTTCCCCCATGTCCCAGCTAGTGAATGGTGTGTGGGTGAGGGGGGGGGGGGGGAGGATGGTGAAGTCTGAGACAGCTCCCTCCCTGCATTACTAGTGAGAGGCTGGATTCACAGACAATGGGGGAGCTTCTGACCCTCACTCCTGACTTCCCCCATGTCCCAGCTAGTGAATGGTGTGTGGGTGAGGGGGGGGGGGGAGGAGGATGGTGAAGTCTGAGACAGCTCCCTCCCTGCATTACTAGTGAGAGGCTGGCTTCACAGACAGGGGGGGAGCTTCTGACCCTCACTCCTGACTTCCCCCATGTCCCAGCTAGTGAATGGTGTGTGGGTGAGGGGGGGGGGGAGGAGGATGGTGAAGTCTGAGACAGCTCCCTCCCTGCATTACTAGTGAGAGGCTGGCTTCACAGACAGGGGGGAGCTGCCTGACCCTCACTCCTGACTGCCCTCATGTCCCAGCTAGTGAATGGTGTGTGGGTGAGGGGGGGGGGGGGAGGATGGTGAAGTCTGAGACAGCTCCCTCCCTGCATTACTAGTGAGAGGCTGGCTTCACAGACAGGGGGGAGCTGCCTGACCCTCACTCCTGACTGCCCCCATGTCCCAGCTAATGAATGGTGTGTGGGTGAGGGGGGGGGGGGAGGATGGTGAAGTCTGAGACAGCTCCCTCCCTGCATTACTAGTGAGAGGCTGGCTTCACAGACAGGGGGGAGCTGCCTGACCCTCACTCCTGACTTCCCCCATATCCCAGCTAGTGAATGGTGTGTGGGTGGGGGGGGGGGGAGGATGGTGAAGTCTGAGACAGCTCCCTCCCTGCATTACTAGTGAGAGGCTGGCTTCACAGACAGGGGGGAGCTGCCTGACCCTCACTCCTGACTTCCCCCATATCCCAGCTAGTGAATGGTGTGTGGGTGAGGGGGGGGGGGAGGATGGTGAAGTCTGAGACAGCTCCCTCCCTGCATTACTAGTGAGAGGCTGGCTTCACAGACAGGGGGGAGCTGCCTGACCCTCACTCCTGACTTCCCCCATGTCCCAGCTAGTGAATGGTGTGTGGGTGAGGGGGGGGGGGGGGGGGAGGATGGTGAAGTCTGAGACAGCTCCCTCCCTGCATTACTAGTGAGAGGCTGGCTTCACAGACAGGGGGGGAGCTGCCTGACCCTCACTCCTGACTGCCCCCATGTCCCAGCTAGTGAATGGTGTGTGGGTGAGGGGGGGGGGGGGGAGGATGGTGAAGTCTGAGACAGCTCCCTCCCTGCATTACTAGTGAGAGGCTGGCTTCACAGACAGGGGGGAGCTGCCTGACCCTCACTCCTGACTGCCCCCATGTCCCAGCTAGTGAATGGTGTGTGGGTGAGGGGGGGGGAGGATGGTGAAGTCTGAGACAGCTCCCTCCCTGCATTACTAGTGAGAGGCTGGCTTCACAGACAGGGGGGAGCTGCCTGACCCTCACTCCTGACTTCCCCCATGTCCCAGCTAGTGAATGGTGTGTGGGTGAGGGGGGGGGGGGGGGAGGATGGTGAAGTCTGAGACAGCTCCCTCCCTGCATTACTAGTGAGAGGCTGGCTTCACAGACAGGGGGGAGCTGCCTGACCCTCACTCCTGACTTCCCCCATGTCCCAGCTAGTGAATGGTGTGTAGGTGAGGGGGGGGGGGGGGGAGGATGGTGAAGTCTGAGACAGCTCCCTCCCTGCATTACTAGTGAGAGGCTGGCTTCACAGACAGGGGGGAGCTGCCTGACCCTCACTCCTGACTGCCCCCATGTCCCAGCTAGTGAATGGTGTGTGGGTGAGGGGGGGGGGGAGGATGGTGAAGTCTGAGACAGCTCCCTCCCTGCATTACTAGTGAGAGGCTGGCTTCACAGACAGGGGGGAGCTGCCTGACCCTCACTCCTGACTGCCCCCATGTCCCAGCTAGTGAATGGTGTGTGGGTGAGGGGGGGGGGGGAGGATGGTGAAGTCTGAGACAGCTCCCTCCCTGCATTACTAGTGAGAGGCTGGCTTCACAGACAGGGGGGAGCTGCCTGACCCTCACTCCTGACTTCCCCCATATCCCAGCTAGTGAATGGTGTGTGGGTGAGGGGGGGGGGGGGAGGATGGTGAAGTCTGAGACAGCTCCCTCCCTGCATTACTAGTGAGAGGCTGGCTTCACAGACAGGGGGGGGCTGCCTGACCCTCACTCCTGACTTCCCCCATGTCCCAGCTAGTGAATGGTGTGGTGGGTGGGGGGGGGGGGGGGAGGATGGTGAAGTCTGAGACAGCTCCCTCCCTGCATTACTAGTGAGAGGCTGGCTTCACAGACAGGGGGGAGCTGCCTGACCCTCACTCCTGACTTCCCCCATGTCCCAGCTAGTGAATGGTGTGTGGGTGAGGGGGGGGGGGGGGAGGATGGTGAAGTCTGAGACAGCTCCCTCCCTGCATTACTAGTGAGAGGCTGGCTTCACAGACAGGGGGGAGCTGCCTGACCCTCACTCCTGACTTCCCCCATGTCCCAGCTAGTGAATGGTGTGTGGGTGAGGGGGGGGGGGGGAGGATGGTGAAGTCTGAGACAGCTCCCTCCCTGCATTACTAGTGAGAGGCTGGCTTCACAGACAGGGGGGAGCTGCCTGACCCTCACTCCTGACTTCCCCCATATCCCAGCTAGTGAATGGTGTGTGGGTGAGGGGGGGGGGGAGGATGGTGAAGTCTGAGACAGCTCCCTCCCTGCATTACTAGTGAGAGGCTGGCTTCACAGACAGGGGGGAGCTGCCTGACCCTCACTCCTGACTTCCCCCATGTCCCAGCTAGTGAATGGTGTGTGGGTGAGGGGGGGGGGGGGGAGGATGGTGAAGTCTGAGACAGCTCCCTCCCTGCATTACTAGTGAGAGGCTGGCTTCACAGACAGGGGGGAGCTGCCTGACCCTCACTCCTGACTTCCCCCATGTCCCAGCTAGTGAATGGTGTGTGGGTGAGGGGGGGGGGGGGGAGGATGGTGAAGTCTGAGACAGCTCCCTCCCTGCATTACTAGTGAGAGGCTGGCTTCACAGACAGGGGGGAGCTGCCTGACCCTCACTCCTGACTTCCCCCATGTCCCAGCTAGTGAATGGTGTGTGGGTGAGGGGGGGGGGGGGGAGGATGGTGAAGTCTGAGACAGCCCCCTCCCTGCATTACTAGTGAGAGGCTGGCTTCACAGACAGGGGGGAGCTGCCTGACCCTCACTCAAGCAGAGAAGCCCTTCTTACAAAGCTGAGCTAGTGAGTTAAGTAGGAGGAAAAGTAAACATACTTGTGCCAGTGTGGCTACTTAAAAAATACATTTACCAACAATCAATTACATATATTTGAACTGTGTACAGTTCCAGCCAGGACCACCTTTCTAAAATGCACAGTGATTGGCAAATTCAACATGCACGTGTCTGCTAACAAAAATAATAAACAAAGAAGTTCTAGTCACGTGAGTGCTGATCATCACATGTCAAGCTTCCAAATGTTTCCATTTCACATCCCCCCAACCATTACCTCAGTGGTAACCTTGGTAACATCAATAGATAAGAGCACAGCCAGCCAATAGGAATACATATTCATTCCTAAGTGACCTTTACTGACCTGGGAAGTGTGAACACTTTGTTTCATTTTCTGTTGGTGTTCATGAGTTTCCAGTTCCATTTCCCATCCCCCCAACCATCACCTCAGTGGTAACCTTGGTAACATCAATAGATAAGAGGGCTGCCAGCCAATAGGAACACATATTCATTCCTAACTGACCTTCAGTGACCTGGAAAGTGTCTATTTGTATCATTTTGAGTTAGTGCGCACTAACTCGAGTTAGTGCGCACTAACGGGGAGTGAGTGCGCACTAACTCGAGTTAGTGCGCACTAATCGGAAAAAAACGATTTTAACGATTTTTCAACGAAATAATCGTGCCAAACACGATTTTCTTCTCCTGCCACACGATTTCTATCGTTAAGACGATATGGAAAACGATTCACATCTCTACCAGGTTTAGGCTGGTGAGGAGGCGTTGAATTTTTTGAAGGCATGTGTTCCAGAAAGTCAGCGTTTTGCAAGGGAATCCTTAATGGGGATCAGGACCTGGATATCATCAGCGTACAGGAAATGTTTGAGGTTGAGGTCGGTGAGAAGTTGACATAATGGTATGAGGTAAATATTAAATAGAGTAGGAGACAGGGAAGAGCCCTGTGGGACTCCTACTGATGAAGTGTGTTGTGAGGATTCTTTGTTCTGTAATTTGACCTTGTATCTTCTGTTGCTGAGAAATGATGTGAACCAGGAGAGTGCTGTGCCTGTGATACCCAAGGAGGCTAGCTGGTTGATGAGCAGGGAGTGGTTAACGGTGTCAAAGGCTGACGAAAGGTCCAGTAGGATCAGTAAGAAGGCTTGTCCTTTATCAAGGCCCAGGATGAGGTAGTCTGTTAAGGAGATGAGGAGGGACTCCGTGCTAAGTGTTTTGCGGAATCCGTATTGTGATGGGAATAGGAGGTTGTTTTCTTCAATGTAGTTTGAGAGTCGGGTGTTCACCAATTTCTCCATGATCTTGGCTATGAAGGGGAGGTTGGCGATCGGTCTGTAGTTGTTTGGGTCATTAGGATCTAGGTTTGGTTTCTTGAGTAGTGGTTTGAGTGAGGCCAATTTGAGGTCATCTGGGTAAGATCCTTGTGTTATTGAGCAATTTATGATGTCTGACAGGGATTTTGAGATAGAGTCTGGAATTGATAGGAGCAGTTTCGAAGGGATGTGATCTGATGGGTGAGAGGATGGTTTCATTTTCCGTAGAGTATCTTGGATCTTGATGGAGGAGGTGAGTTCCAGTTCAGCTAAGCGGGTATTGTTGACGGCGGTCTGAGGTGAGGTTGATTTAGAGACGGTGTTAGGGGGAAGCTGCGTTAGAAGTTTGCTGATTTTATTGTTGAAAAATATTGCTAGTTCTTCCGCTTTGGATTTAGCTTGGTTGAGAGCGATTTCTGGAGGGCTTGTTTGTGTGAGGTTAGAGACGTAGTTAAAGAGGGCTTTAGCGTCGAAGACTAGGTGGTGGATCTTGGATGCGTAGTAGTTCCTCTTGGATTTTAAAGTATTGGATTTATATTGGATTTATACATTACAGTATAAAGTATAAGTATAAGTACAGTATAAAGTATAAGTATAAGTATAAGTATAAGTATAAAGTATAAGTATACAGTATAAAGTATAAGTATAAGTATTGGATTTATACATTACAGGAGGACCTTGCAAGACTGGAAGATTGGGCATCCAAATGGCAGATGAAATTTAATGTGGACAAAAAATAACCTTTGCTGTAGTTACACGATGTTAGGTTCCATATTAGGAGCTACTAACCAGGAAAAAGATCTAGGCATCATAGTGGATAATACTTTAAAATTGTCGGCTCAGTGTGCTGCAGCAGTCAAAAAAGCAAACAGAACGTTAGGAATTATTAGGAAGGGAATGGTTAATAAAACAGAAAATGTCATAAGGCCTCTGTATCGCTCCATGGTGAGACAGCATCTTGAATACTGTGTACAATTCTGGTCGCCGCATCTCAAAAAAGTTATAATTGAGATGGAGAAGGTACAGAGAAGGGCAACCAAAATGATAAAGGGGATGGAACAGCTCCCTTATGAGGAAAGGCTGAAGAGGTTAGGGCTGTTCAGTTTGGAGAAGAGACAGCTGAAGGGGGGGGGTGGGGGGGTATGATAGAGGTCTTTAAGATCATGAGAGGTCTTGAACGAGTAGATGTGATTCGGTTATTTACACTTTCGGGTAATAGAAGTACTAGGGGGCATTCCATGAAATTAGCATGTAGCACATTTAAGACTAATTGGAGAAAATTCTTTTTCACTCAATGCACAATTAAGCTCTGGAATTTGTTGTCAGAGGATGTGATTAGTGCAGTTAGTGTAGCTGGGTTCAAAAAGGTTTTGGATAAGTTCTTGGAGGAGAAGTCCATTACCTAATATTAATCAAGTTTACTTAGGGAATAGCCACTGCTATTATTTGCATCAGTAGCATGGGATCTTCCTGGTGTTTGCGTAATTGCCAGGTTCTTGTGGCCTGGTTTGGCCTCTGTTGGAAACAGGATGCTGGGCTTGATGGACCCTTGGTCTGACCCAGCATGGCAATTTCTTATGTTCTTACATTTTCCAGTTTCACTGAGATTTGTTTCAATTTCTCTGAATTATCACCTTTAAATATCACTTCTGGCATAGATATATTCCCATGGGAATGGGAATGTGGTATTGATATTTTGGAAGTGGGAATGTGGAATTGATAATTTTGCATAAATAGGGTGAGTGTGTGTCGTGGAACATATTAACTAAAGGTCACCATAAAAGAGTAGTGATTCCTTTCTGCTTATATGCAGTATCTCATATGAATGTTCCAGCTCTCACTCTGTCTTATCCTGTTATATTATTTTTTGCACAATGAATTCTTATATTAAGTGACTTAGTATCACTAATTGTGTATATTCCGTTTATGTAATCAGTGGTGCAATTTACACCTTCAATATATAATACATACCATGTGGGTATCTGTCTTAGGGAGTCATTTTCAAAAGCGATCGCACACGATCACTAAATGGAGGCGGAGTCAGGGCGGAGTCGGCCCCAGAAGAGGAGGAGTCGGGGCGGCACTGGGGCCGACTCTGCGAAGACGTCGCTGACCGCTAAAAGATAAGGGCCCTTTTCGCCGCCAGCTTCGCGCCCAATAGCACCACTTTTTATGATGGCGCTATTGGGTGCGAAAGCGGCAGTGATTGCACTGCGGAGGTGCGATCGCTGCCGGCTTTCGCAGGCCCACCCACCACTTCATCACCCCGCCCCCTGTTATCGCCGGATTTTCTAAGGTCTGCGACCTTAGAAAATCTAGGCCTTAGTGTGCATGCTTTGTAAATGGTGTGCACTATTTTCCAAAACAAATAATGCTGAAAAATTTGGAATTTTTTTGGAGGTTGTGCATTAAAATCGTCAGCTCAGTGTGCTGTGGTGGTCAAAAAAGCAAATAGAAAGGCTGTTCAAGCTGTGTTGAATTCTGGAGGTGAATCTTTGGGCATTTCTACTATTCTTGAGACTAATATGGAGAATGTGTCACATAGATCTACTCTTATTGTGACTTCCTCTTCAACTTTTGACTGGGATTTGATTCTCTGATTGTATTTTTCTGCTCTGAATATTTCCTTCATGGGTGGCAAACTTCAAAGCTTTCTTAATTTTTCTAGGGCCACTCAGGCACACAGCAAAGCCTTTCTTGATATGCTTCAAGAGGTAGTTGATCAAGGGGATCACTTTTTCTTGCATTTTCCATGTAAATGAATTGTTAGTTTTTCCTCAAAGAAATTTGTTTTCTTGGGTCCTATTCAGCTCAGACCCTTTATGAATTATCGAGCTCCTGATCATGGGTAGAAGGAATTAAGGTTGGGGCTGGCTCTCTCCTGTTTTGTATTATATTAGAATATTACACTGTTCTCCCTGGAAGTTATATATTTCCTTGGTTGAAGTTTTCTTCTTTTCTTCTTTATTACTCCCTTTCTGGGTCCGGTTCTTCTTATTGTAGTCTGTTAGCATCTGCTTTAAATTTTGTGGGGTTTTTCTTTTTTCCCTATGTGGATTTCTATGTATTTGCTATTTCTGTTGTAAGTTTATATGTGTGTATTATATATAAAATAATAAATAAAAAGTTTCTAAAAAAGCAAATAAAATCGTAGGAATTATTAGGAAGAGAATGGCAAATAAAACAGAGGATGTCATAATGCTTCTGCATTGCTTAATGGTTAAATGCACCTTGAATACTGAGTGCAATTTTGGTCACTAAATCTAAAAAAAGATATAATTGCATTGGAGAAAGTACAGAGAACGGCAACCAAAGGGCATGGAATGGCTCCCCTATGAGGGAAGGCTAAAGAGGTTGGTGCTGTTCAGCTTGGAGAAGAGACAGCTGAGAGGGGATATGATAGAGGTCTACAAAATTATGAAAGGACTTGAATGGGTTAATGTGAATCGGTTATTTACTCTTTTGGATAATACAAGGTCTAGAGGGTACTCCATGAAGTTAGCAAGTAGCACATTTAAAACAAATTGGAGAAAATTCTTTTTCACTCAATGTATAATTAAACTCTGGAATTTGTTGCAGAGGATGTGGTTAGTGCAGTTAGTGTAGCTGGGTTGAAAAAAGGTTTGGATAAGATCCTGGAGGAGAAGTCCATAAACTGCTATTAATCAATAGGTGTCATGCTACTAATGCTTGTTGCTGGCATTAGTAGCATGGGACTTATTTAATATTTGGGTACTTGCCAGGTACTTGTGACTTGGGTTGGCCATTGTTGGAGACAGGATATTGGGCTTGATTTGATGTATCATTGATCTAACCCAGTACTGCATATCTTATGCTCTTATGTTCATTTTGGGGTAAAATGCACTGAAACCAAAATGCCCAATTCTGTTCAGTTTACCATTTGTTTTAAAGCCCTAGCAGATAGACCACTTCAGTCATGTCACAGAGATCCTATCTAAGACCATAACAATCAACTAGCTCTGTCTGATCTCTTTGCACTGCTGCACTCACTTCTTCAGACTTCTTTTGCTCTAGATGCTTTCTCTTGACGCCTGCTTTTTGTACTTTGGTTGCTCTCCCCCTGAGCTCCAACTCTGGCTTTTCTCTCCGCTTAATCCTCCCCACTTCCCTCTTTTTATTTGTGTCATTTTTTGCTCAGAAAATGTGAATACTTTCCTTTGTTTGCTGCCCATCTCCAAGCATGGGTGCCCTAAGATTTGACATGGCAGACGAATGGAACTGAGCGTATTGACAGATGGATGGCAGGTCAAAGAGAAAATAAAGAGTACAACAGCGCTATGAAAACCTGAGCAATTTCAGTTTCCATTTTTGCATTTTACAGCCTGGAGGGAGGCAGAGTATTGCTGGTCTAATTTATTTTCCCCCATCTCTTGCCTCTTTGCAAAACAATAAATTCCATCAGCAGCTGCTCCCTCTCAGTCTGCATAATCGATCAGCTCCAACCTTTGCTGTAAAATCTGATTAGCTCTTGGGCTTTTTGAAATGAAAGGATTCTAAAGAAACTTGTAAATTTAATTTGTCTTATATTCTGCAATATTCTGGCTAAAAAAAAAAAATCTGTTCAGAGTGTATCACACAATGAATGTTTCAGAAACAAACCTTTCTCAGTACCAGCCCAATTTAAGGGGACATCCCCCGGGGCAGAGTGCCCGGGCAGGCGATGTTCATTTGGTTTTGTTGCCCACTCAAGGAGGGGGTGTTTCCACTTGTGATGGTCACATCATTCCGACCATAGTACAGAGAAGAAAAGTAGTGTGCTAGCCAGCAAGTAAGAGTATAAAAGGAGACAAGCCAAGTGACTTGTCCTCTATCCTCTTTTCCTGTTAGCCAGGGAACAAGGTGAGCCCACCTTAAGAGTCTGCCACTCACGCCATGTGACATTCCTGACAAACCTATCCCCCTCCTTGGTCTCACTTATGCCCCCCCCCCCCCGCACACTTTTGTTTGGGGCTTCCATAGTCTGCCCCCTTCCAGGACTTCTTGGTCTTCCCCTCATCCCTCTTCCTTTACCTCTAGTCCATATTCTCTATTTGCCAGATGAGCTGTTCAGAGCATCCAGTGGTAACCTCACCACTGTGCTTCACCTAATCTCTGAGCACCGCATTCTGTACGAACAGCCCAACTTGTGGGCCCATCAGCCACTGACCCCTTTGGGTCATGCAGCTACCCCAGGAAAGGCTTTGATGGAGATTCCTGCTGTCGCCAGCCTGGGACCCCAGAATATGCCTGTACATTTCCTCCACAATTCAACCCCTGTGGGTAGAGTCAGTTCTGTTGGAGGCCTAGGAGGTAGAGAAGCATGCTCAGGGTCCCTCTGCTGCAAGGCTGGGGTCCACTCCCAGTTCTGAAGCAGCAGAAGAAGTTTACTATTAACCCTCTTCTCTAGCTGCACACGTCGCCTCCTCTTCTGTGGCTTCAGTGTGGTAGAGCTTCAGTGTATGGGAGTGCCCTTCCAACATTGCTGAGGGAAGAGCAGTTAATTCCACACCTTTTCAGTCACTGAGCCCTAGTGTTAACCCCTTGTGTGGTGATAATTAGGAGGTAGGACTCCAGTAGTGCCATTCTTTGGGCAGCCAGAAGCATTGGCCCTACCTCTTCACAAAAGTATCCAGTGGCTCTTACTGTGCCTCTGGCCTGTTAGCATGCTAGGGTGGCAGGAAACATTGGTCCTCCTGGGGAGTGGGTCAATGATTTCCTGTCCTGCAAGCTATGCTTGGTCAAATACGTTTCCTTTGACAGTGCAGTTAGCCTGGTTAGGTTCTGCGGTGAGGGAGCACTGATGGTGAAGGTTGACATTGAATTGGCCTTCCAGTTGCTGCCTATTGTCCCAGTCAATCTCTATCTTCTGGGCTTTTAAGTTTCAGGGTCAGTAGTATATGGACAGGAGCATCCTTATGGGCTGCTCAATCTCATATGCATACTTTGAAACTTTTATCACCTTTTTCGACTGGGTAAGAGCGCAGACGGCAAGGAATAACAATACTAACAGTGCCTTGATGACTTCCTCTTCATGGGCGCAATTGCATTGGTGGGGTGCACAAACTGATACGTTCTTTCCAGGCAATCATAACGCAATTTGGTATTTACTTAGTGCAGGACAAAACAGAGGACCTGGTCATGGTGCTACTATTTTTAGGGATTGAAATGGACTCAATAAAAATGATGTTGCACCTGCCCAGTGCTAGCAGGCAGAGTTACAGAACTTGATGCAGAAAATGGGGGCAGCTAAACAGGTGATCTTGAGGGAAATGCAGTCTGTGCTTGGCCATTTGAGCTTTGGATGTAGAGTGGTTCCAATGGGCATGATGTTTTTGTTCAGAATGGTGACTTCCATGGTTCACTGGTTGATTATAGTATGCAGGTGAGATACAGCGGGTTAGCCAAAGAATGGTTGCTGCACAGGCTGCTGACCAGAATTGAGGGGATCCATATAGGAATTTTGTCCTTAAGAAATTCTTCAAAAGATGGGTGAGGAAGGAAACCAGGTGAAATGGCAGGTGCCCAGCTACATACAAATTACTGAGCAGACTTTGGGAGGATACACCGTTAGTATGGAAATCTGCATTAGAAGAAACCTTCTTCTACCTGGCCTTTTCCCTAGCATTTTTTTAAGCCTTGCACATCAATGAATAGGTGATAGTAACAAAGAGCAACATCTGTTAGGGATGTGCAGAGGGACACCATACGTTGCATTCGGGATTCGTATTCGTCGGGGGGCAGATACGTTGCATTCGGCAAGCGGGACCCCCGATACCTTTATACGTTAATTCTTATTCGTTTCCCGGCTTTGCTCCTACCATGTGACAGGGGCTGACCAATGGCACTGGTAGCCCCTGTGACAAAGTAAGGGCAAAGGCTATCGGCGCCATTTTGATTACTGGCAGCCGACGGCCCGAGTGCAGGAGATCGCTCCCGGACCCCCTGACAGGGGCTGACCAATGGCACCAGTAGCCCTTGTGACATAGTAGGTCAAAGGCTATCGGCGCCATTTTGAATACTGGCAGCTGAGGATGTGAGTACAGGCTCCCGAACCCCCCGCTGGACCACCAGGGAGTTTTGGTAAGTCTTGGGGGGGTCAGGAGGGTGGGGGTTTGTTTAAATTGGCTCCTTTAGACAGCTGAATAATTCGGCGAAGATTCGTTGTATTCGTGGGGAATCACTTCCCCACGAATACAATGAATATGGTCCTATACGTTGCGGATTACCAGTTCATAGGGAACGAATGCACACCCCTAACATCTGTGGCACTGGTTTGCTCACAGGTAATGTGGTACTGCTGGGTGTGTTAGGACTGCCGGCCGTGGCGGGCCGCGGTCGGGTGTCATGGACACCAGCCACGGCAGGCCGTGACCAGGGTCGGGCCGGCGGCCACGGCATCAATAAAACTCACCCAATGTATCGGGCATGTCAGAGGCCCCTGCTATGGCAGGCAGCCTTCTCCGTTTCCTTCTTCATGGCTGCTGACTCTGCCAAGCCCGGCCACATGGTTTTCTCTCAGCCGGGCCGGCTCCTCCCCCTCAGCCTGCTAGGAGCCGCGCACGCGGCTGAAGAGAGAATTTAAAGGAGCCATGACAGGAAATTGTCATGGCTCCTCCTGGGACTCCTCCCTCCAGTTCCTGTATTTAAGGCAAGGTCTGACACTCAGACCCTTGCCTTGGTATTGAAGCTCTGTGCTTGGTTCCTGTGTTCCGTGTTCCTGGATTTGCTCTTCGTCCTGCTTCTGCTCCTCTGCTTCGTTGGATTGATTCTTTGGCTTCTGACCTTCGGACCGGCGGTGGTGAGTTTCTGGTGTTGACTTGGACTGGCTTCGGACCGCTCTCCTGTGTTGCTCCTGGACAGGCTTCGGACCACTCTCCCGTCTACTCCTGGACCGGCTCTCGACCTCTCTCTGGACTTCGACCCTTGGACTGGCTTTGGACTATCCTTCAACATCTACTCACGGACTGATTACGACCTGCTGGAGGTGCCAGCCGTCTGGAACCCATGACCTGCAGGAGGTGCCTGCATCCAGACAATATTCAGTCTTCAGGGAGTCTCCTAAGACCCAATGGCCGTGCCCCTACGGGCTCCTCCTGGGGGGATCACGATCTTCCAGGGTGAAGCCTTCATCTAACATCTACATCAGCAGGCCTTGCCATCCGACGGTAGAGACCGAAGAGGGTTGACTCCCTTTTTGGTAGCGCTGACTCTACCTCGGAACAGAGGTCCACTTTCTGAATCATAACAGAATACCAAGGCCATGGACCCGGAAGAGGCTTCAGCTCGTCAGGCCATTCCTGGTTTAGCCCAGAAGGTCATGGAGCAGCAACACACACTAGAATCCATGGCGCCTTCCTTGGAACGACTTAACGCCCATCTGGATTCTATAGCTATGCCTCAGGCAGCAAACTTGGGAAGATCTCCACCTGTGCAGTACAGGTGGTGTTGGGAGGGGATGGGGGCACTACCTTTAACCGTCCTCTCCTGACAAACCTAGTTGGAGTGCAAGTTGGCGTTAATCCAGCACGACCTCGGCATTTCAACTGCAAATATAAAATACAAGCAGGTAGATGTCCATTTATTCTTTTCCTTATAGATTGACTTGTTTGTCCTAGGTAGACATCAGAGTGACAAGGCATGTATCACCTTGGAGGAAGAGCAGTGAAAGGGGCCGGATGTTGCAGCTGATGTTGTTGGCTCCTGTGATGGTGTTGTCTGGCTTAATCTGTGGACAGAATTGGCATGTGGGTTTCTGGCAGGGTCTGGTACCTAAGTTGGTGTCATTGTTGTACAATTCACGGTTGCTGGTGAGTATCCGTTTGAGATTGGGGATCAGGATACTGTCCTTAATTGACCATCGGTGTGACCCAGCTTGTCATGTCTGCTTTTTCAATTAGAACCTAAAATGTATTGAAAAAATAAGCCTGAGGCTCTAAACTACAGAATGAGCTTGTCAGAACAGGGATTTGAACCCACGCCTCCATCAGGAGACCAGAACACCCTGCACAGGGAAGCAGGAAGACTTGAGCCTGGCACCTTACACCACTCGGCCATTCTGACAACTGAAAGCAAACTTGGGAAGATCTCCACCTGTGCAGTACAGGTGGTGTTGGGAGGGGGTGGGTGCACTACCTTTAACCGTCCTCTCCTGACAAACCTAGTTGGAGTGCAAGTTGGCGTTAATCCAGCACGACCTCGGCATTTCAACTGCAAATATAAAATACAAGCAGGTAGATGAATTTTACCCAAGGATAATCCTTCCTGAATCTCATACAGCCATGACCCTGTCAGACAATCTTTTTATTAGAAAGAAGCCAGCACACGTCCAAAGGCCTCAGTTTCTGTAGTGTAGTGGTTATCACGTTCGCCTCACACGCGAAAGGTCCCTGGTTCGAAACCAGGCAGAAACAGTTCCTAGTTTTTACACTAGTTTTAATGTTCTGCCTCCTCTCGGTCTTCACCTGTCTCGGGACCGAGTAACATTCTAGAGCATATGCAGCTCTCCCTAATCCAAAGTGGTGAAGTGCCTATCATCACAGGCATTTTGCATTATTTCTTGCTAACCATCTCAATTCCTTAATATACAACTGTGGATGTTAAAGTGCTTTTTAAGATTTCAAGAAATATTTCAAATATTACACATGAAATAAAACATCGAACCCTAGTAACCAAACATGACGTAATAATGTGCGAAAGCTTATTAAGAAAGACAAGTAGAGACAAAACATACGTATCAGAGATAAGAGCTGAAAGAACCATGTCCTGCATCTCTGGCTTTCTCTGTCAGCATCAGGTTGAGATAGGAGGTAAGCAATCAGGACTTAAGCATAACACAGCCTCGACGATAACAGTGGGTGTGTTGATATCATTGCTGTGGTGCTCAAAGGACTATTTAATCGAGGTGATACTTAGGGTGCTAGAAAGCCAAGAAATCCGACATGACAGCAAAAGAAATAAAGTTTCTGGAAATGACATTTCAGAGAGACAGCATCCGCTGGGAAATCACCTGCTTCCGATCTCTGCTTCCTTCTCGGCTGATCCTGAGTTTACAGTTTATGTTGATTCATTCTCTTAGCCCTCCTGAAGTCAGCAACAGAAGAGACCATTGAAGAGTCATGGCTGCGCTGTGATATACACAGCTCTGCTCCTAAGTGAATACTCTTTTGAATGAGATGGATAAAATATATGGGGAACATAGAGAAGGCACTGGGTTAGTCAGGAAATGATGTGGAGAGAGTGGTAATAGCATTAGAGTATAGCCTATTGATAACTGAGGTAAGTGTGAAAAGGCAGCTGGAGCTGCTAAAGGTTAAGTTCACAGATAGCTGTGATGAGTCATGAGGCCATTGTCTATGTCAGACCCAGGGTGATGCTGTTAGTTTTGTTAATGAGCTCCAGTTCAGCAGTTACATCCTGGAGTGCTCCTTTGAAGTTTCTCTGTAGGAGAATAGCTACTTTAAGGTCAGATAGAGAATGTCCTGCAAGGTTGAAATGTTCTGATACTGGTTTCTGAATGTTGCCATTTCTCATGACAGATTTATGTCCATTTATTCTTTTCCTTATAGATTGACTTGTTTGTCCTAGGTAGACATCAGAGTGACAAGGCATGTATCACCTTGGAGGAAGAGCAGTGAAAGGGGCCGGATGTTGCAGCTGATGTTGTTGGCTCCTGTGATGGTGTTGTCTGGCTTAATCTGTGGACAGAATTGGCATGTGGGTTTCTGGCAGGGTCTGGTACCTAAGTTGGTGTCATTGTTGTACAATTCACGGTTGCTGGTGAGTATCTGCTTGAGATTGGGGATCAGGATACTGTCCTTAATTGACCATTGGTGTGACCCAGCTTGTCATGTCTGCTTTTTCAATTAGAACCTAAAATGTATTGAAAAATAAGCCCGAGGCTCTAAACTACAGAATGAGCTTGTCAGAACAGGGATTTGAACCCACGCCTCCATCAGGAGACCAGAACACCCTGCACAGGGAAGCAGGAAGACTTGAGCCTGGCACCTTACACCACTCGGCCATTCTGACAACTGAAAGCAAACTTGGGAAGATCTCCACCTGTGCAGTACAGGTGGTGTTGGGAGGGGGTGGGTGCACTACCTTTAACCGTCCTCTCCTGACAAACCTGGTTGGAGTGCAAGTTGGCGTTAATCCAGCACGACCTCGGCATTTCAACTGCAAATATAAAATACAAGCAGGTAGATGAATTTTACCCAAGGATAATCCTTCCTGAATCTCATACAGCCATGACCCTGTCAGACAATCTTTTTATTAGAAAGAAGCCAGCACACATCCAAAGGCTTCAGTTTCTGTAGTGTAGTGGTTATCACGTTCGCCTCACACGCGAAAGGTCCCTGGTTCGAAACCAGGCAGAAACAGTTCCTAGTTTTTACACTAGTTTTAATGTTCTGCCTCCTCACGGTCTTCACCTGCGTCCGGACAGACATGCCGAGTAACATTCTAGAGCATATGCAGCTCTCCCTAATCCAAAGTGGTGAAGTGCCTATCATCACAGGCATTTTGCATTATTTCTTGCTAACCATCTCAATTCCTTAATATACAACTGTGGATGTTAAAGTGCTTTTTAAGATTTCAAGAAATATTTCAAATATTACACATGAAATAAAACATCGAACCCTAGTAACCAAACATGACGTAATAATGTGCGAAAGCTTATTAAGAAAGACAAGTAGAGACAAAACATACGTATCAGAGATAAGAGCTGAAAGAACCACGTCCTGCATCTCTGGCACCTATCTGTCACCATCAGGTTGAGATAGGAGGTAAGCAATCAGGACTTAAGCATAACACAGCCTCGACGATAACAGTGGGTGTGTTGATATCATTGCTGTGGTGCTCAAAGGACTATTTAATCGAGGTGATACTTAGGGTGCTAGAAAGCCAAGAAATCCGACATGACAGCAAAAGAAATAAAGTTTCTGGAAATGACATTTCAGAGAGACAGCATCCGCTGGGAAATCACCTGCTTCTGATCTCTGCTTCCTTCTCGGCTGATCCTGAGTTTACAGTTTATGTTGATTCATTCTCTTAGCCCTCCTGAAGTCAGCAACAGAAGAGACCATTGAAGAGTCATGGCTGCGCTGTGATATACACAGCTCTGCTCCTAAGTGAATACTCTTTTGAATGAGATGGATAAAATATATGGGGAACAGAGAGAAAGCACTGGGTTAGTCAGGAAATGATGTGGAGAGAGTGGTAATAGCATTAGAGTATAGCCTATTGATAACTGAGGTAAGTGTGAAAAGGCAGCTGGAGCTGCTAAAGGTTAAGTTCACAGATAGCTGTGATGAGTCATGAGGCCATTGTCTATGTCAGACCCAGGGTGATGCTGTTAGTTTTGTTAATGAGCTCCAGTTCAGCAGTTACATCCTGGAGTGCTCCTTTGAAGTTTCTCTGTAGGAGAATAGCTACTTTAAGGTCAGATAGAGAATGTCCTGCAAGGTTGAAATGTTCTGATACTGGTTTCTGAATGTTGCCATTTCTCATGACAGATTTATGTCCATTTATTCTTTTCCTTATAGAAGGACTTGTTTGTCCTAGGTAGACATCAGAGCGACAAGGCATGTATCACCTTGGAGGAAGAGCAGTGAAAGGGGCCGGATGTTGCAGCTGATGTTGTTGGCTCCTGTGATGGTGTTGTCTGGCTTAATCTGTGGACAGAATTGGCATGTGGGTTTCTGGCAGGGTCTGGTACCTAAGTTGGTGTCATTGTTGTACAATTCACGGTTGCTGGTGAGTATCTGCTTGAGATTGGGGATCAGGATACTGTCCTTAATTGACCATTGGTGTGACCCAGCTTGTCATGTCTGCTTTTTCAATTAGAACCTAAAATGTATTGAAAAAATAAGCCTGAGGCTCTGAACTACAGAATGAGCTTATCAGAACAGGGATTTGAACCCACGCCTCCATCAGGAGACCAGAACACCCTGCACAGGGAAGCAGGAAGACTTGAGCCTGGCACCTTACACCACTCGGCCATTCTGACAACTGAAAGCAAACTTGGGAAGATCTCCACCTGTGCAGTACAGGTGGTGTTGGGAGGGGGTGGGTGCACTACCTTTAACCGTCCTCTCCTGACAAACCTAGTTGGAGTGCAAGTTGGCGTTAATCCAGCACGACCTCGGCATTTCAACTGCAAATATAAAATACAAGCAGGTAGATGAATTTTACCCAAGGATAATCCTTCCTGAATCTCATACAGCCATGACCCTGTCAGACAATCTTTTTATTAGAAAGACGCCAGCACACGTCCAAAGGCCTCAGTTTCTGTAGTGTAGTGGTTATCACGTTCGCCTCACACGCGAAAGGTCCCTGGTTCGAAACCAGGCAGAAACAGTTCCTAGTTTTTACACTAGTTTTAATGTTCTGCCTCCTCACGGTCTTCACCTGCGTCCGGACAGACATGCCGAGTAACATTCTAGAGCATATGCAGCTCTCCCTAATCCAAAGTGGTGAAGTGCCTATCATCACAGGCATTTTGCATTATTTCTTGCTAACCATCTCAATTCCTTAATATACAACTGTGGATGTTAAAGTGCTTTTTAAGATTTCAAGAAATATTTCAAATATTACACATGAAATAAAACATCGAACCCTAGTAACCAAACATGACGTAATAATGTGCGAAAGCTTATTAAGAAAGACAAGTAGAGACAAAACATACGTATCAGAGATAAGAGCTGAAAGAACCACGTCCTGCATCTCTGGCACCTATCTGTCACCATCAGGTTGAGATAGGAGGTAAGCAATCAGGACTTAAGCATAACACAGCCTCGACGATAACAGTGGGTGTGTTGATATCATTGCTGTGGTGCTCAAAGGACTATTTAATCGAGGTGATACTTAGGGTGCTAGAAAGCCAAGAAATCCGACATGACAGCAAAAGAAATAAAGTTTCTGGAAATGACATTTCAGAGAGACAGCATCCGCTGGGAAATCACCTGCTTCCGATCTCTGCTTCCTTCTCGGCTGATCCTGAGTTTACAGTTTATGTTGATTCATTCTCTTAGCCCTCCTGAAGTCAGCAACAGAAGAGACCATTGAAGAGTCATGGCTGCGCTGTGATATACACAGCTCTGCTCCTAAGTGAATACTCTTTTGAATGAGATGGATAAAATATATGGGGAACATAGAGAAGGCACTGGGTTAGTCAGGAAATGATGTGGAGAGAGTGGTAATAGCATTAGAGTATAGCCTATTGATAACTGAGGTAAGTGTGAAAAGGCAGCTGGAGCTGCTAAAGGTTAAGTTCACAGATAGCTGTGATGAGTCATGAGGCCATTGTCTATGTCAGACCCAGGGTGATGCTGTTAGTTTTGTTAATGAGCTCCAGTTCAGCAGTTACATCCTGGAGTGCTCCTTTGAAGTTTCTCTGTAGGAGAATAGCTACTTTAAGGTCAGATAGAGAATGTCCTGCAAGGTTGAAATGTTCTGATACTGGTTTCTGAATGTTGCCATTTCTCATGACAGATTTATGTCCATTTATTCTTTTCCTTATAGAAGGACTTGTTTGTCCTAGGTAGACATCAGAGCGACAAGGCATGTATCACCTTGGAGGAAGAGCAGTGAAAGGGGCCGGATGTTGCAGCTGATGTTGTTGGCTCCTGTGATGGTGTTGTCTGGCTTAATCTGTGGACAGAATTGGCATGTGGGTTTCTGGCAGGGTCTGGTACCTAAGTTGGTGTCATTGTTGTACAATTCACGGTTGCTGGTGAGTATCTGCTTGAGATTGGGGATCAGGATACTGTCCTTAATTGACCATTGGTGTGACCCAGCTTGTCATGTCTGCTTTTTCAATTAGAACCTAAAATGTATTGAAAAAATAAGCCTGAGGCTCTGAACTACAGAATGAGCTTGTCAGAACAGGGATTTGAACCCACGCCTCCATCAGGAGACCAGAACACCCTGCACAGGGAAGCAGGAAGACTTGAGCCTGGCACCTTACACCACTCGGCCATTCTGACAACTGAAAGCAAACTTGGGAAGATCTCCACCTGTGCAGTACAGGTGGTGTTGGGAGGGGGTGGGTGCACTACCTTTAACCGTCCTCTCCTGACAAACCTAGTTGGAGTGCAAGTTGGCGTTAATCCAGCACGACCTCGGCATTTCAACTGCAAATATAAAATACAAGCAGGTAGATGAATTTTACCCAAGGATAATCCTTCCTGAATCTCATACAGCCATGACCCTGTCAGACAATCTTTTTATTAGAAAGAAGCCAGCACACGTCCAAAGGCCTCAGTTTCTGTAGTGTAGTGGTTATCACGTTCGCCTCACACGCGAAAGGTCCCTGGTTCGAAACCAGGCAGAAACAGTTCCTAGTTTTTACACTAGTTTTAATGTTCTGCCTCCTCACGGTCTTCACCTGTGTCCGGACAGACATGCCGAGTAACATTCTAGAGCATATGCAGCTCTCCCTAATCCAAAGTGGTGAAGTGCCTATCATCACAGGCATTTTGCATTATTTCTTGCTAACCATCTCAATTCCTTAATATACAACTGTGGATGTTAAAGTGCTTTTTAAGATTTCAAGAAATATTTCAAATATTACACATGAAATAAAACATCGAACCCTAGTAACCAAACATGACGTAATAATGTGCGAAAGCTTATTAAGAAAGACAAGTAGAGACAAAACATACGTATCAGAGATAAGAGCTGAAAGAACCACGTCCTGCATCTCTGGCACCTATCTGTCACCATCAGGTTGAGATAGGAGGTAAGCAATCAGGACTTAAGCATAACACAGCCTCGACGATAACAGTGGGTGTGTTGATATCATTGCTGTGGTGCTCAAAGGACTATTTAATCGAGGTGATACTTAGGGTGCTAGAAAGCCAAGAAATCCGACATGACAGCAAAAGAAATAAAGTTTCTGGAAATGACATTTCAGAGAGACAGCATCCGCTGGGAAATCACCTGCTTCCGATCTCTGCTTCCTTCTCGGCTGATCCTGAGTTTACAGTTTATGTTGATTCATTCTCTTAGCCCTCCTGAAGTCAGCAACAGAAGAGACCATTGAAGAGTCATGGCTGCGCTGTGATATACACAGCTCTGCTCCTAAGTGAATACTCTTTTGAATGAGATGGATAAAATATATGGGGAACATAGAGAAGGCACTGGGTTAGTCAGGAAATGATGTGGAGAGAGTGGTAATAGCATTAGAGTATAGCCTATTGATAACTGAGGTAAGTGTGAAAAGGCAGCTGGAGCTGCTAAAGGTTAAGTTCACAGATAGCTGTGATGAGTCATGAGGCCATTGTCTATGTCAGACCCAGGGTGATGCTGTTAGTTTTGTTAATGAGCTCCAGTTCAGCAGTTACATCCTGGAGTGCTCCTTTGAAGTTTCTCTGTAGGAGAATAGCTACTTTAAGGTCAGATAGAGAATGTCCTGCAAGGTTGAAATGTTCTGATACTGGTTTCTGAATGTTGCCATTTCTCATGACAGATTTATGTCCATTTATTCTTTTCCTTATAGAAGGACTTGTTTGTCCTAGGTAGACATCAGAGTGACAAGGCATGTATCACCTTGGAGGAAGAGCAGTGAAAGGGGCCGGATGTTGCAGCTGATGTTGTTGGCTCCTGTGATGGTGTTGTCTGGCTTAATCTGTGGACAGAATTGGCATGTGGGTTTCTGGCAGGGTCTGGTACCTAAGTTGGTGTCATTGTTGTACAATTCACGGTTGCTGGTGAGTATCTGCTTGAGATTGGGGATCAGGATACTGTCCTTAATTGACCATTGGTGTGACCCAGCTTGTCATGTCTGCTTTTTCAATTAGAACCTAAAATGTATTGAAAAAATAAGCCTGAGGCTCTGAACTACAGAATGAGCTTATCAGAACAGGGATTTGAACCCACGCCTCCATCAGGAGACCAGAACACCCTGCACAGGGAAGCAGGAAGACTTGAGCCTGGCACCTTACACCACTCGGCCATTCTGACAAGTGAAAGCAAACTTGGGAAGATCTCCACCTGTGCAGTACAGGTGGTGTTGGGAGGGGGTGGGTGCACTACCTTTAACCGTCCTCTCCTGACAAACCTAGTTGGAGTGCAAGTTGGCGTTAATCCAGCACGACCTCGGCATTTCAACTGCAAATATAAAATACAAGCAGGTAGATGAATTTTACCCAAGGATAATCCTTCCTGAATCTCATACAGCCATGACCCTGTCAGACAATCTTTTTATTAGAAAGAAGCCAGCACACGTCCAAAGGCCTCAGTTTCTGTAGTGTAGTGGTTATCACGTTCGCCTCACACGCGAAAGGTCCCTGGTTCGAAACCAGGCAGAAACAGTTCCTAGTTTTTACACTAGTTTTAATGTTCTGCCTCCTCACGGTCTTCACCTGCGTCCGGACAGACATGCCGAGTAACATTCTAGAGCATATGCAGCTCTCCCTAATCCAAAGTGGTGAAGTGCCTATCATCACAGGCATTTTGCATTATTTCTTGCTAACCATCTCAATTCCTTAATATACAACTGTGGATGTTAAAGTGCTTTTTAAGATTTCAAGAAATATTTCAAATATTACACATGAAATAAAACATCGAACCCTAGTAACCAAACATGACGTAATAATGTGCGAAAGCTTATTAAGAAAGACAAGTAGAGACAAAACATACGTATCAGAGATAAGAGCTGAAAGAACCACGTCCTGCATCTCTGGCACCTATCTGTCACCATCAGGTTGAGATAGGAGGTAAGCAATCAGGACTTAAGCATAACACAGCCTCGACGATAACAGTGGGTGTGTTGATATCATTGCTGTGGTGCTCAAAGGACTATTTAATCGAGGTGATACTTAGGGTGCTAGAAAGCCAAGAAATCCAACATGACAGCAAAAGAAATAAAGTTTCTGGAAATGACATTTCAGAGAGACAGCATCCGCTGGGAAATCACCTGCTTCCGATCTCTGCTTCCTTCTCGGCTGATCCTGAGTTTACAGTTTATGTTGATTCATTCTCTTAGCCCTCCTGAAGTCAGCAACAGAAGAGACCATTGAAGAGTCATGGCTGCGCTGTGATATACACAGCTCTGCTCCTAAGTGAATACTCTTTTGAATGAGATGGATAAAATATATGGGGAACATAGAGAAGGCACTGGGTTAGTCAGGAAATGATGTGGAGAGAGTGGTAATAGCATTAGAGTAGAGCCTATTGATAACCCAGGTAAGTGTGAAAAGGCAGCTGGAGCTGCTAAAGGTTAAGTTCACAGATAGCTGTGATGAGTCATGAGGCCATTGTCTATGTCAGAGCCAGTGTGATGCTGTTAGTTTTGTTAATGAGCTCCAGTTCAGCAGTTACATCCTGGAGTGCTCCTTTGAAGTTTCTCTGTAGGAGAATAGCTACTTTAAGGTCAGATAGAGAATGTCCTGCAAGGTTGAAATGTTCTGATACTGGTTTCTGAATGTTGCCATTTCTCATGACAGATTTATGTCCATTTATTCTTTTCCTTATAGATTGACTTGTTTGTCCTAGGTAGACATCAGAGTGACAAGGCATGTATCACCTTGGAGGAAGAGCAGTGAAAGGGGCCGGATGTTGCAGCTGATGTTGTTGGCTTCTGTGATGGTGTTGTCTGGCTTAATCTGTGGACAGAATTGGCATGTGGGTTTCTGGCAGGGTCTGGTACCTAAGTTGGTGTCATTGTTGTACAATTCACGGTTGCTGGTGAGTATCTGCTTGAGATTGGGGATCAGGATACTGTCCTTAATTGACCATTGGTGTGACCCAGCTTGTCATGTCTGCTTTTTCAATTAGAACCTAAAATGTATTGGAAAAATAAGCCTGAGGCTCTAAACTACAGAATGAGCTTGTCAGAACAGGGATTTGAACCCACACCTCCACCAGGAGACCAGAACACCCTGCACAGGGAAGCAGGAAGACTTGAGCCTGGCACCTTACACCACTCGGCCATTCTGACAACTGAAAGCAAACTTGGGAAGATCTCCACCTGTGCAGTACAGGTGGTGTTGGGAGGGGGTGGGTGCACTACCTTTAACCGTCCTCTCCTGACAAACCTAGTTGGAGTGCAAGTTGGCGTTAATCCAGCACGACCTCGGCATTTCAACTGCAAATATAAAATACAAGCAGGTAGATGAATTTTACCCAAGGATAATCCTTCCTGAATCTCATACAGCCATGACCCTGTCAGACAATCTTTTTATTAGAAAGACGCCAGCACACATCCAAAGGCCTCAGTTTCTGTAGTGTAGTGGTTATCACGTTCGCCTCACACGTGAAAGGTCCCTGGTTCGAAACCAGGCAGAAACAGTTCCTAGTTTTTACACTAGTTTTAATGTTCTGCCTCCTCACGGTCTTCACCTGTGTCCGGACAGACATGCCGAGTAACATTCTAGAGCATATGCAGCTCTCCCTAATCCAAAGTGGTGACGTGCCTATCATCACAGGCATTTTGCATTATTTCTTGCTAACCATCTCAATTCCTTAATATACAACTGTGGATGTTAAAGTGCTTTTTAAGATTTCAAGAAATATTTCAAATATTACACATGAAATAAAACATCGAACCCTAGTAACCAAACATGACGTAATAATGTGCGAAAGCTTATTAAGAAAGACAAGTAGAGACAAAACATACGTATCAGAGATAAGAGCTGAAAGAACCACGTCCTGCATCTCTGGCACCTATCTGTCACCATCAGGTTGAGATAGGAGGTAAGCAATCAGGACTTCAGCATAACACAGCCTCCACAATAACAGTGGGTGTGTTGATCTCATTGCTGTGGTGCTCAAAGGACTATTTAATCGAGGTGATACTTAGGGTGCTAGAAAGCCAAGAAATCCGACATGACAGTAAAAGAAATAAAGTTTCTGGAAATGACATTTCAGAGAGACAGCATCCGCTGGGAAATCACCTGCTTCCGATCTCTGCTTCCTTCTCGGCTGATCCTGAGTTTACAGTTTATGTTGATTCATTCTCTTAGCCCTCCTGAAGTCAGCAACAGAAGAGACCATTGAAGAGTCATGGCTGCGCTGTGATATACACAGCTCTGCTCCTAAGTGAATACTCTTTTGAATGAGATGGATAAAATATATGGGGAACATAGAGAAGGCACTGGGTTAGTCAGGAAATGATGTGGAGAGAGTGGTAATAGCATTAGAGTATAGCCTATTGATAACTGAGGTAAGTGTGAAAAGGCAGCTGGAGCTGCTAAAGGTTAAGTTCACAGATAGCTGTGATGAGTCATGAGGCCATTGTCTATGTCAGACCCAGGGTGATGCTGTTAGTTTTGTTAATGAGCTCCAGTT